>NC_080539.1:175956735-176101735 GCF_028640845.1 Ahaetulla prasina | reverse complement strand
GAAGGCCTTTGACTGACTCTTTGTTGGGAGTATTGGGGGAGGGAAACAGATCAACCACCTACTTTTGTATCTCTATTAGTAGTAAAATTTTCTAACCGCCCACCGGTTCCACAGCAATGCGCCATGTATCGTCATCTGCGCATGCCTCTCACGCATCATGGATTGGGTTGGGGGGGGCGCCGGCTACCAGCTCTGCTTGTCTGTTACATCTGGGTGGTGTGGGGGGAGATGCGCGAGCTATTCTTGGATGAGGATCTTTTATTTGCGGTCGCACTATAGTGCCATTTAGTTTCACTTACATAACGTGAACAAAGCTTATGCGCGGGCAATACAAATAGTATATTTTCAGAAATTTAAATTGTCATGGGGAATTTTATGAAAACCTAATGAAAATGTTTTTAAATAATGCTATGAATTTTTTTTAAAAAGTCAATTAAATTAAAAAAGAAAAAGAAAAGTGCTTCAGTATCGGACAAAACCCCTACCGCCCACCATGAAAGCTGGAACGTCCACTAGTGGGTGGTAGGGACCAGGTTGACTACCACTGATTTATAGTGTTCAGCCAGTGAGTACTAGGATGACCCTCTCTCCTTTTTCCACTGATCACTCCCAGTGTAATGTATCTTTAAAAGTTTTGGAGGGAAATTTGGGCGGGAAATAGCACGTTGCTGATTGGTTGAAGCCTCAGCCAGAACTGTATATAAAGAGGGGTTTTTGCCGTTTGTCTTTGCTGGGTTCACTATAAACTAAAGAGCTGTTGTTACTCATCTGGTCTCCTGCCTCGTTATTGCCCGAATCTAACACTGGCGACGAGGATGGGATCTCGAGGCAGCGAGGTCACCTGAAAGAGCGAAGTAACCAGGAATTAGCAAACCCAGTCAGTAAGGGGCGGAAAGCAGCGATGTCCAGCTACACACCGCCAGCGCCATTCGACCCAGCTAAGGAGAAATGGGGGTCATACATGGCTCGTTTCGAGTGTTTCCTCGAAGCGAACGAACTCCAAGGAGTCTCAGACAATAGGAAGCGAGCGTACTTCCTAAGCCACTGCGGTCCGGAGGTTTTCGACACCGCAGAATCGCTTTCAGAGCCAACGCCGGTACAGTCGGTACCGTGGCAAACTCTGCAAACGGCACTTCGAGCACACTACGCGCCAACACCCTCAAAGTTCGTCCAACGGTTCGAGTTGCGACAGCGGCTACAACGCGAGGGTGAATCGATTAGTGTGTACATGGCGGCGTTGAGAAAAGCCACGAACCATTGTGAATACAGAGATTTGGAAGACGCATTGCTCGACCAGCTCATTTGTGGGGTCAGAGACATCCGTCTGCGACGGCGGCTGCTGTCGAGAAGCAACCTGACGCTGGCAATAGCCCTGGACGAGGCCAGGGCTCACGAGATGTCCACCAAAGCGGTGGAGACCCTGCAAATGCCGAGCGCGCCAGGGGCTGGAGCGAAGACAACCCCAGTGCACAATGAGGAAGTCCAGGCCGAATCGGAAGGTGAGGAAAAGGACGAGGTTTTCCACACCGGAAGGCCGGAGAGAGAGGACCGGAGCGAATGCGTGAGTTGCGGGGGACAACACCAACGACAACACTGCAAGTTTAGGGACGCGGTTTGCCGGCGGTGCGAGAAGAAAGGCCACATAGTGCAGGCCTGCCGAGCCCCCCAACCTTCCCGCCAAAAATCCAAACCGACCAATCAGAGCGCGGGAGCAGCGAAGCGGCCCGGGATTGGTCCATTCAAAAAAGGCGCGAAACTGAACCAGACTGCCGTGCGAGTGGGGCTCGCATCAACGAAACTAGAGGAAAAGATTTTCACAAGGACATACATTGAAGGGGTGCCGTGCCAAATGGAAGTGGACACCGGCTCATCGATCACGATTATGTCCTGGGACACACTCGTAAAAGACTTGCCTGCCATCGCGAAGCGCAAGCTGCAAGCCCAGAAGCTGCGGGTACAGGACTACCAAGGGAATCGGATCCCTGTTCGAGGGGTAATGTCCGTCCAAGTCAAGTATGGACAGTTCAGGAAAATCCTGCCGATCACTATAGTTGACGGAACCTTACCAAGCTTGTTAGGACTGGACTGGTTCCGAGCTTTGGGCATGGGAGTGACCGGGGTCTTCAGGAACGAAGTCGACCTCAAACAAGAACTTATGAAGGAGTTCGAGGACGTCTTCAAGGACTGCCTGGGCAAGTACGAGGGAACCCCTATTTCTTTTAACCTAGACCCACAAGTTGCCCCTATCCGGTTGAAAGCTAGGAGGGTTCCCTTTGCCCTTAAGCCCAAGATCGACCGGGAGTTGGACAAGCTAGTAAGCCAGGGGATACTAGTGCCCATTGATCACGCAAAATGGGAGACACCCATAGTCACCCCAGTCAAACCGGACGGATCGGTCCGGATTTGCGCTGACTATAAGGCAACGCTTAACAAAGCATTGCAGAAGAGTGCATACCCCGTTCCAGTGGTGCAACACTTGCTGCACTCGTTGGGTCAAGGGCAGGTTTTCGCCAAGCTGGATTTGGCCCAAGCCTATCAACAGTTACCCGTAGATAGCAGCACAGCTGAAGCGCAAACAATCGTCACGCACCGGGGTGCTTTTAAATGCACCCGGCTGCAGTTTGGGATTAGCGTGGCTCCAGGGTTATTCCAGAACCTAATGGAGCGGCTATTGCAGGGACTCCCCGGGGTGGTGCCCTACTTCGACGATGTCTTGGTATCTGCTGACAATTTAGAGGAATTAGGAGTACGGCTGAGAAAAGTTTTGGGCATTTTCCGGTCTGCCGGACTTAAGGTAAAGCTGAACAAATGCCAGATCGGGGTAGGGTCAGTTGAATTCCTGGGCTACCGGATAGACAGGGAAGGGATCCACCCCACTGAGAGCAAAGTACGGGCCATCAGGAAGGCCCCCGCTCCCCAAAACAAAGCGGAATTACAGGCATTTTTGGGCCTGGTAAATTTCTACGTGGTGTTCTTAAAGAACAAGGCAACAATCGCTGAACCGCTACACAAATTACTAGCGAAGACAGCTGTGTGGTCATGGGGAAGGGCGGAAGCCAGGCATTCGAAGGAGTTAAAAACCTCCTATCCAGTGATAGCCTCCTCATTCAATACAACGGCACGCTACCCCTAGTGCTAGTTTGTGATGCATCCCCCTACGGGGTGGGGGTTGTGCTCAGCCACAGATTGCCAAATGGGACAGAAGCCCCTATAGCGTATTACTCCCGAACAATGTCTTCGGCCGAGAGGAACTATAGTCAGCTAGATAGAGAAGCATTGGCTATAGTCTCCGGGGTAAAGAAGTTTCATGAATATGTATTCGGTCGTGACTTCGAGATAGTCACAGACCATAGACCCCTACTAGGCCTATTGGCAGGCGACCGCCCAACGCCCGTGGCTCTCTCACCCAGACTGACCCGATGGACTATATTCCTGGAGGCCTACTCTTACAAATTGCTTCACCGGCCAGGAAAGGAGTTAGGGCATGCGGACGCCCTGAGCAGATGCCCGTTACCGGAAACCATTGAAGACCCTACCCCGGGGGCACCCATCCTACTGATTGACTCTTTGGACTCGGGCCCAGTCACATCCAAGGAAGTGGCCAGGGCTTCTTACAAGGACATTACAATAAGAACTGTAATTGGTTGGGTACAAAAGGGATGGCCCGCTGCGCCGGGTGAGCGTTTCAAGGAATTTGTAAAGAAACGAGAGGAGCTATCGGCTCAAGGGGGGTGTCTGTTATGGGGGGATAGGGTGGTGATCCCGGAGAAATTAAGGAAAAAAGTATTAGAACTTCTGCATGAAGGCCACCCGGGAATTGTGAGAATGAAGGGGTTAGCAAGGAGCTATGTGTGGTGGCCATTAATGGACAAGGAAATTAGCGACAGGGTAGGGAAATGCCAAGCCTGCCAGGAGTCTAGGCCACTACCCCCTACGGCCCCAATCCGCGAGTGGGAGAAACCCCAGGGGCCATGGTCTAGGATTCACATCGATTTCGCCGGCCCGTTCAACGGGCAAACCTTTCTAGTGGTAGTCGATGCCTATTCCAAATGGCTAGAAATCATTCTTATGAGATCCATGACGGCCGAGTCCATGATCTCAGTCCTGAGACACCTGTTCGTAACCCATGGTCTGCCCGACACCCTAGTTTCCGACAACAGCCCGCAATTCACGGCAACCCAGTTTGAGGGGTACTTGGCGGAGGAGGGCATCAGACATGTCCTCTCGGCGCCGTTCCACCCGGCGACGAACGGCCTTGCAGAACGTTTCGTTCGGAGCGCAAAAGAAGCGTTATCCAGGATAAGGCCAGGCGATTGGCAAACAAAAATAGACACATTCCTAGCCGTTCAACACAGAACCCCCTGTGTGACAACAGGCCGTAGCCCGGCAGAGTTGTTGATGGGCAGGAAGCTCAGATGCCCATTAGACCGCCTAAACCCAGCCTACACCCCAGACGGGTACAAGGGGGCAACCGGTAAAACAAGAGAAATGGTAATAGGCGAGTCAGTATGGGCACACAATTATAGCGAGGGCCCAACGTGGTTAAAGGGGACAATCCTTGAAATAACCGGGCCCAAATCATATCTGATAGATATGGAGGATGGCCGGGTTTGGAAGTGCCACATAGACCAAATAAGAAAACGAATAGTAAGTAATGCAGAAACAGATCAGGCAGGCCCTGACTACCACATGTTTGAATCCACAGCTGACTCAAACCGAGAAAAAACGCAGGACTTATCTGGGTCTGACGAAGTCCAGCGACACCAACCGGTTCCTCCTGACGATCACAGGGACGACGCTGCCATTAGTCCAGGGCCGGATGGCCTAGAGGAGGAGCTGGGAGGAACTCACAGTCCCTCCGGCCAGCTCGACTCACTCCCAGAGAATGAACTGCGCAGGTCCGAAAGGGCTAAGAGACGCCCTGTCTACTTGCGTGACTACGTAGAGAAATAAAATGTTAATGTTATGTAAATATGGGTACAATGCATTCTGGGAGGGAAGGAGTGTAATGTATCTTTAAAAGTTTTGGAGGGAAATTTGGGCGGGAAATAGCACGTTGCTGATTGGTTGAAGCCTCAGCCAGAACTGTATATAAAGAGGGGTTTTTGCCGTTTGTCTTTGCTGGGTTCACTATAAACTAAAGAGCTGTTGTTACTCATCTGGTCTCCTGCCTCGTTATTGCCCGAATCTAACACCCAGCGTAATTGTTTTTTTTTGACTGAATCAGCTCTCATGACATGACCAAAGTACTACAGTCTCTGGCAGTCTTAGCTTCAAGTGATATTTTTTGGTGAAGTTTGATCTAGGATTTATTTGTTTGTTACTTTTGCAGTCCGTGGGATGTGCAATAGTCACATCCAACCCTACCATTGAAAGGCGTCCACCCTTCTATCTGTCTTTTTCAGAGTCCAAGTTTCGCAGCCATAAGTAACAACTGGAAAAATTATAGTGTTAACATTTTCATAGTTAGTAGCAAACCTTTACCTAGCAGCAACCACTCTTTCAGTTAAAATGATTTTGCTTTCTTATTCTTTAGTACCTCTAGATACTTTCTATTATCACCTTTCCTAGTTACTAGTCCATCGCTAACTAGTTTGAAGCTGACCTGCATGGATCTTCATTTCTGATGACCTTGAAACGCAGCAAAGAATTGGGACAAAGATAGGCTACAAAAGACATTCTAGAAAATAACAACCAGTCACTTCTGAATTATTGCCATGAAATTAGATGGATATGTTTATTAGCAAGGCATTGCCAATTTCCAGTTAACCAATAAAAGAATGCAGAAGCATTTTTCATGACCATAGGTTACCATGGGCTTTCAAACAATGATAGTCCGCTCACTGTCATTTTACCCAAATTGCAATTGGGGCTGTGCACTGTTTCAGATATGAAGGCAAAAAAGTGCTTTGGAGTACTCGGGGTACTCACATAGTATCTGTCTACAACTTCTTAAAGCAGCTGTCTTTTCTATGGGTCTTATCTGAGGCTATTGAATGACTTTGATAGCAACTGAGATGCTTACAGTATGTGCAGATCATCTTGCTGATTTTGCAATCTTTGCACTCAAAAGAATGCAGAGAAAAGAATAATGGAGCAAACAACAGCAATAAGAACCCACTGAGCCCTTGAGGGTGTCCATGGATTGGCATTCCAGTTGGGTTGAGTCAGTGTGTCTCATCTGACAATCCATCCTCTGCTTTCAATCCAAACTTCCTCTCTTCTCAGTTTCACAACAGGTGACCAGCAGTATTTATACTGATAGCACTCACAACTTGCCATTCTCACTCAGGGAGGTCTTTATATGGGACTCCTCATTTCAAACCAAGTTGCTATAGTTACTTATACCTTATGTAAAACATGTTATTTATAGACAGAGGCTATTTCTGTAGTGTATTTTTACTGTCTTCTACAAGATGAGTACCCTAATTATATTTTGTGTATATATTTCGTACTTCAAGCAGGACTACTCAGCTATAACCTTCAAAGAATAATTTGTCAAAATGTTTGGCCCTTTTGATTATGTCCTTTAAACATGTATCCTGAAAATAAGTCTGGGCAATGCTAAAATGCATTTGTGAAACAGGCACAGGCAAGTTGAATTCAATTGCAGAGATACTGCTCAAGTTCTTTACACCCTCCAGGTCAGAACAAAATCCCCTATTAATTAAACAAAAATTATAGCTGAAATAAATCAGTTGGTGAAAGAAACCACTGTGGATTTCATTTCATTTTTTTTAAGGAAAAGATGATTGCAATAATTAAACATTCTGTGACTGGTGACATTTTAATGCCAACTAACCTAGCTATTTAAAATTGATTCAACAATGAACATCATGACAGATCCTACAGAGGGCATGAAATAAACGGTATTGTCTTTAAAATGTTTTTGTCTATCAGGTGCTCTTGCTGGGCTAAGAGCTCCATAGGGAGAAATTGAGATTCGTGGAAGCAGCTTCCTTTTTAATAGTTTAGCAAGTACGCTTATTGTTTTGTGGCTACTTCTGGAAGCTCAGTCTGGAATAGCAGAAGTGCTGCAATGATAGGGCTGCTAGATCTCCCTGCCCCCTGTTTCACCCCCATTTCTTCCTTTGCTTTCCTTTTGGCCTTTGTTTTCTCATAGCTGCCTTTCACCTGGGTTGTTTTACTTAACTTGCCCTCTTTCCTGGGGGAAAACCTACATGAATGTATGAATGTGTATGAGGCAAGCCCTTCTGAACAGTGATTCCAATAAGGAAATCTTAAACCATTCCTCCCTTTGATACTTCCTTAACTCAGATCCAAGTTATTTTCCTCTTCAAGGGAAGGTCCCGTAGCAGCCACTTATCCTTGCCAAATATTTCCAAAAGCTCGCTGCATCATTCAGATATCTGATCTCTCCCCCCCCACCTTCGTTCCAGGGGGGCTGCCTGAAGCAGGAAGCTTCACCTTAGGCAAGTCAGTGCTTGTGTTTACTGCTCCACTTAAAAAGTGCAATCCTATAAATGTTTACTGAATTGTAAATCCCACGTGATTCTGATTGCTCAGCAGGACCATCACCTTAAACTCATAATCTGCAAGGCTGAATTGTCTCCCTTTAAAAAGGATAGTGGGAGGGCATGGCTGCGTTTCAGTTTAATAAAGTATTATATTTCATCACAAAATCAGCCAGATGTTCAGATTGGAGTTAGCATTTTTATCCACATATTGGGTCCTTCCCCAGGACCTGAGATAGGCAGGTGTGGCTGTTTGATGATGTAAAAGGCATCATCGCAGGATGTAAGCTGTTCCGAGTAAACTTGCCTTTTCCGACTGATGGTGAATTTGTCAAATGCCCATGGTGTTCAAGTGGTGCTCCAGTTGTTTTGGGATTGCTCCCAAGGTGCCTATTACTATTGGTACTAGCTTTGCTATCTTTTGCCAGTCATTCATTTCTATTTGCAGATCTTTGTATTTTGTTATCTTCTCCAGTTCCTTCGCTTCTATTCTGCTGTCTCCAGGTACTGCCATGCCCACTATCCAGAATTCTTTTGTCTTTCTTATTGACAGTTGTTAAAGCTGAGGTGTTGTGTGGCAGGTGTCTTGTCTGTTTGCCACTATCCTGTCACAGCTAAAGAAGCTTCTTATATGAGAAGTGAAACGTCTTCAAAGAAAAATAAGAAAGTCCAGTTGCCTCCTGAAAAAGCGCCTTTGGGACAACCGTGACCTGGATGACTCAGAATCTCTACAGATTTCTAAGTCCCAGAGCATTTTAACGTCTTCATTTTCTATTATTACTTTGTCTATTTTATGGTCCCATCAGTTCTAGCTTGTAGGCAAATGGTATTCCTTGCAGATCTTCCAATGTACCATTGTTGCTACTTTGCCTTACCATTGTTTGTAGTCACTCTTTGTGATCTTTTTGCAGTAGCTAACCAGATGGTTCACTATTTCTTTAGCTTCTTTGCAGAAATTGCATTTGTGGTCTGTTGCTGTCAATTGTTATTATGACTGCAGGTCCCAGAAAGTCTATGTTAATTCTTGTTGGGATGGTGTATTTATCCAAAAAACAATGGCACAACACAATCACCAAAATAAATCACTGGAATATCTGTAAAAATTGTATATACCAGTAATGAAAAATTGGTGTGAACATATAATTGATAAAATAGTTGAAAACGAGCACATAATTAAATAATTATGTGATTTCCAAATACAGGCTGATAAAATCTTGGCTCATAACTCACCAGATATAACTATTTTTGAAAAGAAGAACAGGTAGATAATTAATGTGGTCATACCAGGGGATAGCAGAATAGAAGACAAAGAATTGGAGAAAATCCCAAAGTATCAAGGTCTAAAATTTGATATTGACCACAATGTGGTGATCCGAGTTTTTATTGGCACACTGGGTGCCATACCAAAAAATATTGGACAGCATTTAAAAATCTATGCATTGACAATATTTCCACCAGTCACTTGAAAAAGGCCACACTTCTTGGATCCACACCTATATTATGCCAATAAATTATGACAACGTAGGTTCCTAGGAAAAATTTGATGCATATGAATGCCAACACTAGCTAAAAAATTAATAGTAATAGTAGTAGTAGTAGTAGTAGCTGTAGTAATAATAATAATAATAATACGGTATGAACCATTATCACCAGTCAATACCAGTGGTATTTGTGATGCATTTTTGAATGTTTAGTTGACTGAGTTTCATGTTTAATGAATAAAGTAAATGATAATAATAATAATAATAATAATAATAATAATAATAATAATAATAATAATAATAATAATAATAATAATAATAATAATAATAGAAACAATGATACATTGAGTTATTTGCAAGAAATATCATTTTTCTGTAAATTAGGACTGGTGGTACCATAAAATAGACAAAGTAATAAAAAACAAAGAAGCTAAATTGTTCTGGGATTTTAGAATTCAGACAAACAAATTGTCAACTTTCTGACAGACAAACCCAACCCAACCCAACCATGTATTGTCAATGTTCTGACAGACAAATCCAACCAAAGCAAGCATGATAGAGACAATCCAATCTCTTAATGCAAAACTTTATTGAGTACATCATATCAGCAAAGATAAGGGCAAAATAAAGTAGTAAAGATAAAGTAGAAAAATGTGGGTTAGACAGCACCACCACCAGATGGATTCGTAACTGGCTGACCAATCGCACTCAACATGTAGTCCTCAACGGAACTACATCCACATGGAGGGAAGTAATCAGTGGAGTACCCCAAGGTTCTGTTTTAGGCCCAGTACTCTTCAACATCTTCATCAATTACTTGGATGAGGGGATAGACGGGGAACTCATCAAATTTGGAGATGACACCAAGTTGGCAGGAATAGCCAACACTCCAGAAGATAGGCTCAAGTTACAGAAAGATCTTGACAGACTTGAACATTGGGCGCTATAACAAAATGAAATTCAACAGTGAAAAAAGTAAGGTTCTACATTTAGGCAAAAAAACCAAAATGCACAGGTACCGTATATGTGGTACCTTGCTCAATAGTAGTACCTGTGAGAGGGATCTTGGAGTCCTAGTGGATAACCATTTAGATATGAGCCAGCAGTGTGCAGCAGCTGCTAAAAAAGCCAACACAGTTCTGGGAGGCATAAACAGAGGGATAGAATCAAGATCACGTGAAGTGTTAGGGCTACTTTATAATGCCTTGGTAAGGCCACACTTGGAATATTGCATCCAGTTTTGGTCGCCACAATGTAAAAAAGATGTTGAGACTCTAGAAAGAGTGCAGAGAAGAGCAACAAAGATGATTAGGGGACTGGAGGCTAAAACATATGAAGAACGGTTGTAGGAACTGGGTATGTCTAGTTTAATAAAAAGAAGGACTAGGGGAGACATGATAGCAGTGTTCCAATATCTCAGGGGCTGCCACAAAGAAGAGGGAGTCAGGCTGTTCTCCAAAGCACCTGAGGGTAGAACAAGAAGCAATGGGTGGAAACTGATCAAAGAAAGAAGCAACTTAGAACTAAGGAGAAATTTCCTGACAGTTAGAACAATTAATAAGTGGAACGACTTGCCTGCAGAAGTTGTGAATGCTCCAACACTGGAAATTTTTAAGAAAATGTTGGATAACCATCTGACTGAGATGGTGTAGGGTTTCCTGCCTGGGCAGGGGGTTGGACTAGAAGGCCTTCAAGGTCCCTTCCAACTCTGTTGTTATATTATATTATAAAATCAGATCTAACCATTTCCTGTGCAAACCCACATAGTTACAATTAAGGTCTTTCCTCCCCCCCGCATTAGACTAGGTCACATTGTACAATGGAGACTCCTGGTATTGTTGTGAGAAAGTCTTATGTCTCTGGTAAACACCTGCTGAAACTTCCTTGGTTCTCACAGCTGGCATCTTGATGTCTGGAATTTCAGTTCTATCTCCCTTTTCCCTCCCCCTCCCAGTTCTTTGGCAAGATGAGAAGCAATAATAGTTGCAACAGCAAAAGCACCTTTTGAAGCTTGACACCTATCACATAATACATGTAACTTACAACTTCTGCACTGCAAAAACATATGGACTTCAAATCTTGATCAAGGCAAATCAATAGATGCAATCTACATAGACTTCTGCAAAGCTTTCGACTCAGTAGTACATGATAAACTTCTCCTAAAACTAATATCCTATGGCATCTCAGGACCCCTCCACAAATGGATATCTGCTTTTCTGTCTAACAGACAACAAGTGGTCAAAATTGGCAATGCTCTATCAAATCCTGTTCCTGTCAAGAGTGGCGTTCCTCAAGGCAGAGTTCTTGGACCAACACTCTTTATACTATACATTAATGATCTTTGTGACCATATCTCAAGTAATTGTGTTCTCTTTGCTGATGATGTCAAACTATTTAACATCACAGACAATACTTCTATCATTCAAAACGACCTTGATCATCTAACCGCTTGGTCTAAAAATTGGCAGCTCCAAATTTCAACCAGCAAATGCTCAGTCTTACATATAGGAAAAAAGAACCCAAAAACTAAGTACATACTAGATGGACATTACCTTACAGATGACCCCCATCCCGTTAAAGACCTTGGAGTTTACATGTCAAATGATTTAAGTGCCAAAACCCACTGCAATTATATAGCAAAAAAAGCTCTAAGAGTTGTAAACCTAATCTTGCGTAGTTTCTTTTCCAAAAACCCCACACTATTAACCAGAGCATATAAAACATTTGCTAGACCAATTCTAGAATACAGCTCACCTGTTTGGAACCCTCACCACATCTCTGACATCAATACAATTGAACGTGTCCAGAAATATTTTACAAGAAGAGTTCTCCATTCCTCTGAAAACAATAGAATACCCTATCCCACCAGACTTGAAATCCTAGGCTTAGAAAACTTGGAACTCCGTCGCCTTCGACAAGACCTAAGCTTAACTCACAGAATCATCTATTGTAATGTCCTTCCGGTTAAAGCCTACTTCAGCTTTAATTGCAATAATACTAGAGCAACGAATAGATTTAAACTTAATGTCAACCGCTTTAATCTAGATTGCAGAAAATATGACTTCCGTAACAGAATCATCAGTGCTTGGAACACTTTACCTGACTCTGTGGTCTCTTCCCATAATCCTAAAAGCTTTATCCAAAAACTTTCTACTATTGACCTCATCCCATTCCTAAAAGGACCATAAGGGGCGTGCATAAGTGCACAAACGTGCCTACCGTTCCTGTCCTATTGTTTTTCTTTTCTTCTTTCTATATATATGCTTATACCTCCTTATATTTACTCATATATGTTTATATACTATATAATCTTTTGTATGATTCCTACATATATTGTTGTGACAAAATAAATAAATAAATAAATAAATAAATAAAATAAATAAATAATACCCTATTCGTAACAATTGTTGAAAACAAAGACATCTGGATAGTCTATGTTGAAAAACATCTGGATAGTCTATGTTGCAATAACTGGAGACAGCAGAATAGAATAGAAATAATTGGAGAAAATCACAAAATAGAAAGACCTGCAAATAGAAATAGAATGACTGTGGCAAAGGTAGTACCAAGCACCTTAGGTGCAATCCCAAAATATTTGCAGCACCACTGGAAAACCATCAGCATTGACAAAGTCACCATCAGTCAAAAGGCGGTTTTACCTGGAACAGCTTATATCTTGTCACAATACCTTTAACCTTATCAAACAATAAATCTGCTTATTTCAAGTCCTTGGGAAGGATGCGATAGATGGCTAAAAATGCCAAACACAGTTTAAACATCTGGCTGACTGTATGACAAATCATAATCATAATATCACCTTCAAATGAAAATCTAGCTAAAGGAGAGTTCTTCTCCTGGTATCTCTTTTGATGTGGAATATTACTTTTTTTAACTGACATGATTTGTAGTTTTATATTTCTTCATGTGCAGCCTAAAATAGAGTAGTCTAGACTCTAGACTCATTATGACTTTGTTATCAAGAATATGGGCATATTTTACTTTTTTTTTTTTACAAGGATGAAGGTATTCCCAGGAATTCCTTAATAAACTTTTTATATGTTGCAATTTACATGGTAGCTGACTTATGAATGACCTAACCCTGAGGATAATTTGATTCTATTGTATCATCTTGCACCTTTATACTATAAACACTTTTTTCTTTACTGCTCCAACTCTCTTTAAAACATTGCCTTTTACTGGTTTTCCTATTGTTATCTGCTTTAATGTAGCTTAAACATTAGAAAAGTTGATACAAGTCCATCATCACTAATATCCTATGCTGGTTCCTTCATTGGACTTATTCCCACTTCGCTGAAAAATCTGGAAAATATTACTGGGAGTTGTCTTTGAATGGCTGAGTCAGTTTCCTGCAATTTTCCCCCAACTACATTTTCTCTTACTTTTAAATAAGATTTCCAGTTGTTGCTGTTGCTAAATCATGACCATATTGATCTAGTCCACAACTGGTTTTGGAGAAAAGGAATTTTTGCAGCTCTACCCTGGGTTCTGGCTTATCTACTAGCAGCACATTACTGTATGGAAGCATATCCCTTGTTTGGAGATGAGGTACAACAACATGTTTTTTAAGTAACAAGAAGCAATTAAAATGATACAGAAACAAGCTGTGAATTGGAGGCATCAAAGATATAAGTTTGTGCCATCAACATTCTAGGGCAGATCTGTGCAGACAGCCAGAAGTTCTTTGAATTCAAGATCCTATTGTCAACAGAGGAATAGCTTGCCTGTTCAGCTGTGTAAGCAGCTGCCATAGAAACATTTAAGATACCTGTTGGCTGTCTCTATTTAACTTATATGAATGCAGAACGGCAGCTAAACTCCAAAGGAAGACACCATTTTGCATCTTAAAACACCATTGTGTTTCTTAAACACAAACATTCCAGGTGATACCCAGAACAGATTTTATTTTTGGGGGAGTGGGGGGTGGGGAAGGGCAGAAAGTCTTTCATGCTTTCATGCCACCAGTAATAATCATAAAAACCAAGAACATCCCCCAAGCAATTGTTGTACAATTCTGCTCTGCTTTCTTATGTGAGGAAAATCTAGCCAAACATAACTGCTTCTAAGTTCTGTTGTGTTAAATAGTAGAAATAGGCATATGTTAAGTTTCCTCTACCCATATGTAGAATCAATTACAAAAGGCATAAAAGAGACAAAAGTTTCAAAGGGTTCATGGCTTTGCAGCTTAATAAGATGTTCGCTTGTCTTGTCATGAGACAAAATCTAAATTTAAAAGTAAGAGGAATCTATACAGTGCTTGTACTAGCCATCTGGTAAGAAGAACCTGTTTGCTTTTTAAAATACCATTATTCTTACAGGTATACGCACTGTAAACTTAACAGCCCTTTCTTCGCAGCTGGAATTGGTATCCACCTGCTTGCAGACACAAGTCTGTCTTTCCAGTTTGTTGACCTTACATTCCACATTCCTCTGGCCTTTTTATAGCAGGGAAGCAAACCCAAGTGACAGGCACCGAGCAATTAGAAGATTTAACATGTCGCTACTTGGTAAAATTGATCTCACGTATATTTCTGTAGCAAGATTTGTGTCTTGCACTTCCCCCCACCCCGCCTTTTGAATACAGTATTTCTGAAACTCATACTTCTGACTGTGTCAAAAGCGTGCACAACAAAATAGTGATTTGGAAATATATTTTAGAATGGAAAATGTGGATTGATTATATTCAGAATAAGTATCAGATAAAAAAATATCGAATAGCATATGAGTAAATTTAGGAAATATTTTGTATTAGATATATTTCTGAAAGAGAGGGGAATTGAGAGTGTGATTAAGTGTGGAGAGACTAGAGATTATAATTTAGGAATTATTTTAGATTATGATTGTTAGTTTTGATACCCTGCATTTTGTTCTGGGAAGTCGGGGTGGGGGCGGGGGTATGGGAGGGAATTGGGGGTTGAGGCTAGAGATGGAGTGATGGTGAATGTACAGGGATTATTGAAGATGTATAAATATAATTAATGTAGGGTCGGGTCTGCCCAGTTACCATTTTAGAACGGTGGGGAGGAGAAAAGAGAGTAGGAGGTAGGAAAGAGGAGAAGAGGAAGGAAGAGGGGTAGAAGAGGAGAAGGAAGGTGTAGGGTGGAGGAGGAGGATGTAGATAAGAGAAGGAGAGGAAGGTTTGGATAGTAAAAGAAGGTAGAAGAGGGGAGTGTTAAAAAGGGGGGTGGTGACTGGGCAGGCCCGACTAAATGTATATAACTGTACATTGAATGAATTGTTTGACATGATTGTAAAAATAAAACTTTTTTACTAAAAACAAAACAAAACAAAAAAAACAAAATAGTGATTTGGTTATAAAAATAGGTAGCAATAACTGAACTGTCAACTTTCATTGGATATCCCAGACTAGACTAATGGCAACTTTGTAAAACTCCATGAAGTAGCTTGGGCATTGTTTTTTGTTTTTAATGTTTCATCTGCGCCGTGGGTGTTGTATTTTAGGGTGGAAATTACTGTCAAACCTACCGTATTTTTCGGAGTATAAGATGTACCTTTTTCCCCCAAAAAAGAGGGTGAAAATCTGGGTGCCTCTTTTACTCTGAATGTAGCTCCACCCAGCTTCTCAAACGGATGTTTCAGAAAATGGAGCTTCAGAAAAAAAGTCCCAAAAAGAGCTTCAGAGGCTTTTTTTCTGAAGTTCTGTTTTGGAGGCTTTCAGAGGCAGAAAAAAGTTTTTTCTGAAACGGAATTTCAGAGGCAGGAAAAAAAAGCAAAAAAAAAAAAAAAAAAGCAAGGCACAGAGCTCACAACCAAGGAACCCGTTGTTAAAATTCACCTCTGGGAACAGCTGGTTGGGAGTATTCCGGGAGGTCAATCCACCTGCCAATCAGCTTTTTTCTTATTTTCCTACCCAAAAACTAAGATATGTCTTATACTCGTGTGCGTCTTATACTCCGAAAAATACGGTAAATGGGAAGGGGGATTGTTAGGTGAATATCTCACCCCTGGTGAAATTTAGAGTAAGCTCTTTTTTAAAAAAAATATCCTTTGACAAAGAGTGTAAGAATGTTCTGCTTGAAACGATGAGGACATATACTGCTGTTAGTAGGGTAACTTGATTACTTCTTTAGATTAGGAGACACATCCCAATGCACATTTCATTGCATAGAATATTATCCAGATGAAGTGGACTTGACTGTGCATTTGAATGCAAATATTATTTCTCTAACTAGCATGAAGCATTTGGATTACAACCTTTTGAATGATAATGTACAATCTACTTTCCTTTTAAAAAACTCTCTCATATCAGAGAGAAATGGGTGTTATATATGTCAGGGCCTCATTTACAAGGTTTTACATGACTCGTACCATCCCCCTTCCTTGTAGGGATGTATGTGAGAAAAACAATTTCTCTATTTTTACAGTGCATGTCCTATGTGGTATTGCTGGGGATCAATGTAATCAAAATTTCCTAATTCAAAATAGCATGGAAACTGTGACTTTGCTGTTTCCTCTTCCTTCTGATGTAACTACAGTTATGGAGAGGCAAGCGACAGAGAAAAACAATTAGCTTTCCTTTCTTCTTCTTGCCTAATACTCTCTACAATGATATCTTTGGTAGCAGAAATCAAAATTCATGGATACGTGGCAGAGCAACCAAGTTTCCCAAACCCTGTAAAACAGATCACTCTAATTGTCATTGTGCTGCCTGAGATCCAAGGCTGAGACAATCACATTCCCAAGCTTTCAAGGTTTTCCAGGATGACTGCTCACTGAGTAGTGGTTGACAGTGGAATTTAAAAATTTGAAAAATCTTTACAAGTCAAGGAAACTTTGTTTAGATGGCCCTGATCTTGTCAGAAACATAATATTGCTGTCCTTCTCAGTTGTGGAAATCATTTTCACTGAATTAGTCTCTGAGCCTCTTCCATCT
This sequence comes from Ahaetulla prasina, assembly GCF_028640845.1. Lineage (NCBI taxonomy): Eukaryota > Metazoa > Chordata > Lepidosauria > Squamata > Colubridae > Ahaetulla > Ahaetulla prasina. The sequence continues at coordinate 176,084,867 of NC_080539.1, read as the reverse complement.
CTTTGTATGAATGTCTGAGAATTGGGGAGCAGGGAAGGCAAGCAAATGAATAGAATAGAATAGAATTTTTTATTGGCCAAGTGTGATTGGACACATAAGGAATTTGTCTTGGTGCATATGCTCTCAGTGTACATAAAAGAAAAGATACGTTCATCAAGGTACAACACTTACAACACTTAATGATAGTCATAGGGTACAAATAACATACAAATGGGCATTTTGGCTAAGGTACACATTATATTCATATGGCAAAATAGGGGGAAGAAAGAATTGTTTTTAAATTCCGATGTGAAAATTGCCCCAGCAGGCAAGCTTCTAAGTTTGATGTTGGTCTTGAATGTTCTTTGGCCTACAGGCCGCAAATTTTCTCTATTTTTTAGGGGTATGAAACCATGGACAGTTTGCTGGATTGTGTACTTCAAGAAGAGCCATTATCTTGACAAACTCATATTAAAACTATAGGTTCTATTTTTCACTTCACATTACTCTCGCCAGGTGGAATTGTATAGGACAGAACTTTTTCAAAGTTTATTATGCCCTTCTGTTGGATGTATGAAAAGCCACCAAATGGGATGGCTTTTTCTGCTAACCATTTCTTGCTGTTAACAGAGAGCTAAAAACCTTAACAATGAAGCACGTGTGTGTGGAAATAAAATTGTTTGATTTGCATCATCTTTGAATAAAAATTCAAATGTTTTAAGGCAAATGAATCCAGATTGTAAAAATCCTGATAACTCCAAGAAGGCAACAAAAATGCATCTAGTCCTAGGTATAGTTAGATATAGATGAAATATTTTCCGTGTTTTTGTTTTGTTTTGTTTCATTTTTATAGCTTTGAGTTTTGAGCCATTGTTGATTCCTGGCGAATGCCTGGACTAGTTCCTGCAGCTTTCTTGATAAGATTTCATCAAGAGAACTATAATAATTTTTTTCCAGAATGGATGATATGGAATGGCAACATCCCACTTTGTATGTCTTTCAAATATTTCTAGCTGCTTTGAAATGCAGTTTCAGTTTACGCTGTTGCACTGACTGAATAAAAAATGGTTTTCCAGGTCTTCCTCCTAATATGTTCCCTCTTATTCCAAATACTTCCGTGATACACAACTGGATTTTTTCTGCATGAAAAACTTTCTTTTCCCTCCATAAAGCTAAAGTTCTAGTCCTTGACTCAAAGCTGAAACATACTTCCTGTTCTGACAGAAATGTTTGAAGAGGGTTTCAGCTGAAATTCTTATGATAACCACTAGAGGGTGTGATGCTTTCAAACTCTTGGCAGAAGTTAGGGCCATATTTGTCTCCAAAGGATGAGTTTGTCTCTTAGAATGAAGGGCTAACAGCTGAGTGGGTGGGAGGAAAATGGGAGGTCATTTAAATATAGTACTGAAGGAAGGAGCAAAGATGTTGTGTCTGAAGGCACAAAGGGTAAAATTGGTTTTTTGGTTTTTTGTGCCTGCGCCTTCAAGTCAGTGTTAGCTCCTGGCAACTTCCAGAATTACTCCTTGCGGTTCTCTCTGCAAAAGTCTCAAAAGCGGTTTTGTCATTGCCACCTTCCTAGGGATGAGAGAGAGAGACACTGGCCCAAGGTCAGTCAACTGGCTTTGTGCATAAGTTAAGGTTACACACTAGCCTGCCCTGGCACCTTAATCACTACACAAAGCTGGCTCTCACATCACGCATGGGTTTACTGTATATGTATATAAATTCTATTTACCTTGTGAGTTTACTAAGTGAGCTTATCTTGCAATGAATTAGAATGAGGTGAACTGGGAACACAATAAAGTTTTTATCAGCTCTAGGTGCCATTATTCAATGTCTGCTAGCTTTTTCAGTGAACAGAAAGCAGAGTTACCATGTTGATATCTGCTCATGAAGGCTGTAAAATAGCTATTTCTTTTAAGAGACTACATTTCTCTCTCTCCCAAGAAGAAGAAGAAGAGGGAGAAGAAGAAGAAGAGGAGGAGGAGGAGGAGGAGGAAGTGGAAGAGGAAGAGGAAGAGGAAGAAGGAGAAGGAGAAGGAGAAGGAGAAAGCAAAAGCAAACCAATTCTGGAGAACATTGCCAAGATTGCAGGAACTTGTCCAGGCTGTAATGAGTAATCTACACTGATGGGAAAAAATCTGGGAAGAAATAGGGCAATTATTCAGTTTTTTTCATTCTTACTTTTCTCCTCATTTCATGATCCTTTAGAATTTTCAGCCTTAGAGGAACTGAACTGGAAACAAGGGAAGTCAGGATATTCTTGCAGCAACCCTAGTGTACCATTGTTGTCAGCCCTACAAGGTAGATCAAACTAAAAAACCAATGCCATGTAAGTCAAGACTATTTTTATTGTAATAGCCATAGTAACAAAGTTTTGTAAGTCCTCCATCACTTTATTTTCATATGAACTAGTCAGGGACTTGTCTGAGATGCTTTCTCAAATTACTTTCTTAACCCAGGCTCAAGATCTTACCATCTAGAGGAAGGGTCTCCAACCTTGGTCCCTTTAAGACTTGTGGACTTCAACTCCCAGAGTCCCTCAGCCAGCAAAGCTGGCTGAGGAACTCTGGGAGTTGAAGTCCACAAGTCTTAAAGGGACCAAGGTTGGAGACCCCTGACCTAGAGGAGGTAGACTCTTATCTGACCATTGCATTAAGTAGTGGCTTTTCCTCCAGTTCTTCAAGGCCCTTCTTTCTTCCATCTATAAGTGTTCAACATCAAACAATTGTGATTTGCATCAACCCTTTTTTGAGGGGAAGGCAGTAGAAAATGAAAGAAAAAGATCTGAAAACGGTTAATAAATTGCGTGTTTTTCTGGGTGAGAAAGTGGAATGGTGTTCAGTCTAGTAAACAGCACAATAAATAAGCATGGGTGGGCACTGTTCTATGTATGTGTCTTTATGTCAGGATATCCTCAAGCTATGATGGTAAAGGGGAAGCCAGATAAATTTTCAGTTGTGTTCCTTACATTCATATGGATGATAGCAATAGTGTGTATCAGATTAAGTCAAATCCAGTATTGTACTGAGCTTTTTCATAAATGTCATTGAAAACAAAATCAGACCGAAACCTTTATTAGAGCAACAATATATGGAGTACAAATATGGAATGTCTCTCCATAAAAGGCAAAATTCAACAGGTCTTTTGACGGGATGGTTTCTAGAAAAGGCTTTCGACTGACAGCTTAAGCTTCAAAATTGGATTACAAGGGTCTCAAATCATCAAGGATGTTTTGAAATTATATACTGAAGGACTGTTTCAGTATTTAGTGCTCTTGGATAATTTTCTCTGGAACATGGGAAATCCTAAAAATAGCAATGTGTTTGTAACTGTTCTTTTGGTCTGTCATTTTCATTCTTTGTTTGTCATCCACTTTATCCTATTCCATTTTCTGTGACTTTGGTACCAGTTGAACTGAGCATTTTAAAAACTGTTTTCAAACAATTTAATTCACCCAGTCTGAAAAATTGCAGATTTTTTTTGTCTAAGCATACCAACTCTCTAAGAAAGGTAAACAATTCCAATACTCATAGCTTTTAAAAACCTTTTATCTTCTTCACATTATTCACTGTTTATGTTTTTATGAATTTATATTGTTTATTAATCGGATATGCCGTATTTTAGATTTTATGATTAGCCTTACACCATAACTAAAGTACAATTTTGCCTGTCTATAATGTATTATCTTTTTCTGTCAATTTCTAATATATTAATGGAGGAAGGAAGGTGAATCGTGAAGTTCTTCATCCTCACCAAATTAAATATATGCATAATAAAAAGTTGTGCAGATTTTCTAGCAAGGTTATCTGCTTGTGCTTTGTCGGTTTTATAATTTATTACAGTCCCGCCAGACTTTTTTCTAGTATTTGTAATACTCATTTTATTTGTACAAACCTCAACCCATTTTGTGAGGTGAAAATTTACTTTAAACCTTGAATCCTATAATATAATATGACAATTTCTACAAATTGACCAATATCTGGCAAATAATTTTTTTGCCAAGAAACTTTCCTGTTTTAAATGGTGATGTACAGGTAGTCCTCATTTATTGTAGTGACTGCTTTGGAGAGTGACCATTCGCAGTTATGACAGTAATAAAAAAATAACCATGAACTCTCTCTGTGTGTGTCTGTGCAGTTAGAGCAGGGATGTCAAACTTGTGACAACACGTTGTCATGTGATGTATCACAACTTTTCCCCCCTTCGCTAAAGCAGGAGTCGGCGTGGCCAGCTTGTGATGCATCTGGCCTGTGGGCCGCAAGTTTGACACTACTGAGTTAAAGCAAGTTATCCTGTGCCTAAGTTTTTTTTTAATCTTCCCTCCTGCTCATAGAGCTGAGCTGCTTGTAGCACATTTCTAAAAAGTGCTAACCTCAAGTTAACACATTCAGTTCTGTGACCTTAATTAACTGGTTCCTCTCTGGGAACAGATGCTGCCTGAAATTGACAATACTTTTCACACTAAAGGCTTTTATTTGCCTTCTAATGGCAGCCATCCCAACTTGGTTCAGGTAGGAAAGAAAGACTTTTGAATCCATTGTTAACGAAAGTACACTTTACTAAAGGCAAATGCAAAGCATCTGGTTAACTCTTCCCTTTTTCCCACCTTCCCCCTTGATTACCATATTTTTCGGAATATAAGACGCACCGGAGTATAAGACGCACTTTAGTTTTTGGGGAGGAAAATAAGAAAAAAGCTGATTGGCAGGTGGATTGGCCTCCTGGAATACCCCCAATCAGCTGTTCTCAGAGGTGAATTTTAGCAACAGGTTCCTTGGTTGTGAGCTCTGTGCCTTTTTTTTTTTTTGATTTTTTTTCTGCATCTGAAACTTCTGAAACTCTGTTTCAGAAAAAAACTTTTTTCTGCCCTGAAAGCCTCCGAAACAGCTTCAGAAAAAAAGCCTCTGAAGCTTCTTTCAGCCTCTGAAACCTCCATTTGAGAAGCTGCATGGGCTACATTCGGAGTATAAGACGCACCCAGATTTTCACCCTCTTTTTTTAGGGAAAAAGGTGCGTCTTATACTCCAAAAAATACAGTATTTCCCGCTGTCCAATTACATTCAAACAAGTTGTTTTGGTAACAGTCCCTGGCTTGGCGGGATGGATGGTGTTGCATCTCATAGTATGACCTTGGAATGGCCGGCAGCTCTCATGGGATGGCACAAAGAGTACTTTTTATTCCTCTTATCCCAGCCCTTCCTCCCTTTACCTGCAGCTCCTTCCCCTATTGCGTATGGCAGACTGGCCTCTGGCAAAGCATAGCTGGTGCAGCAGGATGGCATTCCTGACATCTAAATGGCTTGCAATAAAACATGCGAGGCAAATAGCTTGCAATAATATGTTCCTTTCTATGTGTATTCCCCATTTTGTTCCTGCTTACTTTCTTGTAATCTTTTCCTCTCCAATGAATGTAAATACCAACAGTAATTTTCATATTGCTAATTATCCCAGAGCATTCCAGAGTAATTGGAGAAAAAGGGATACTTTCACTTGGCTTCCTTGTGAGTCAAGTTCTGAAAAGCTTCCATGCCATTTGGACTCACCTGGCTATTTGGGATTGTATTCTTCTGGTGCTCTGAAGCAAAGGAAAGCTGACATAAAATTGTAAACATGGTTGTGGACATACAATTTTTCACTTAGCAACTGAGTTGCCAATGCCAACTCGGGTTGCTAAAAGAGGACTACTTGTAGATGTTGAAATACAATGTTTTATGAAATAAATGTATCTGATGCTACCTTTATAACCAGAAAACTCTACTTAACCATACAGTTGGTGATTCTTTTAAGTGGCATGTTTTTTTTTTAAATATTAAAATGGGAGAGGGCAAAGAGCTGATAGGAAAGAAATAAATCTAGCATCTTCCTGCCAAGTAGCTTGTTGGTGCTATTTCTGACTTGATGATGGGGAATTTTATTATACTTTTTTATGAGTTCAGTTCTGCCTTGAGGATGTCCTTGCATAAATCTCTTAAGCTTCAAGTACAGTTGTGTTGGATGTTTTGTTATTTGGTTAAAGAGGGCATCTACTGAATGCAAATTCCAGCAAGTCTTATTAAGTGAAAACATGAAATTAATTTACTGTGACCACTAGATATAAATGCTACTTCTTAGGGCTTCAACTCTATACATGTTGCGGCTCCATTTAACACAATATAAAGCTGATTTCCATGTTGATGTGAACATAGAATTATAGAGTTGGAAAAGACCTTGGAGGTCTTCTAGGACAGCTCCTTGCTCGAGTAGGAGACCCCTACACTCTATGTGCATAACTATACTTTTAGGATGTACGGTATACCAACATTATTGTTCTAACTTACCTGGTTGCAGAACCAAGCCAGACAGTTACAGACTTCAGAGGATAATTAGAACTACAGAAAAAACAACTACTACCAACCTGACTTACACTGAGGATCTGTATACTGGACGCGGTGGCTCATTGGCTAAGACGCTGGCTTGTCGATCGAAAGGTCGGCTGTTCAGCAGTTCAAATCCCTAGTGCTGTGTAATGGGGTGAGCTCCTGTTACTTGTTCCAGCTTCTGCCAACGTAGCAGTTCGAAAGCACGTAAAAATTGCAAGTAGAAAAATAGGGACCACCTTTGATGGGAAGACCACCTTTAGTGGGAAGGTAACAGCGTTCCGTGTGCCTTTGGCATTTAGTCATGCCGGCCACATGACCACGGAGACATCTTCAGACAGCGTTGGCTCTTCAGCTTTGAAACAGAGATGAGCCCCGCCCCCTAGAGTCAGGAATGACTAACACATATGTACAAGGTGAACCTTTACCTTTACCTTTATACTGCATGAGTCAAAAAGAGGGCTGTAAAAATATTTACAGACCCCTCGCATCTTGGACATAAATTGTTTCAACTTCTACCCTCAAAACGACGCTATAGGCCACTGCACACAAAAACAACTAGACACAAGGACAGTTTTTTTTCCGAACGCCATCACTCTACTAAACAAATAATTACCTCAACACTGTTCACTAAGGCTGCATTACTATTACTATTAGCCTTCTCATTATTCCTATCACCCATCTCCTCCCACTTATTTCTGCATGACTATAATTTTGTTGCTTGTATCCTTACGATTTATATTGATTGTTTCCTAATATGATTTGATTGCTTATATGTATCCTATGACTATCATTAAATGTTTTACCTTATGATTCTTGATGAATGTATCTTGTCTTTTATGTACACTGAGAGCACATGCACCAAAGCCAAATTCCTTGTGTGTCCAATCACATTTGGCCAATAAAGCCTATTCTATTCTATTCTATTCTGTTCTGTTCTGTTCTGTTCTGTTCTGTTCTGTTCTGTTCTGTTCTGTTCTGTTCTGTTCTACTCTACTCTACTCTACTCTACTCTATTCTATTCTATTCTATTCTAGCCTGCAAGAGAATATGTACAATATGCCTTTCCATTTTAGTAAAATCATGCAGAAATCCATTCAGAAAAGGGCATTTGCCGCCTCCCTGATGCTTCTCTCTCTTGCTTATGTCTAAAAAGTCTTCCAGCTGGCAAGCTAACCTCAGAGTCAGCTGCCAATGCTGATTCATTACACAATCCACAAATGCTATTTAATGTGACTCCATAGGAGTGCCTGCATTTAAGTCACTGCACACACATTTCCTATGATGCGAGATCAGCTCAGTGGATGGCTGTTACCTTGCCAGGTTTGGATGCCAGCAGTTGTACACTACAAGTTTGTTGGTCAGAGATTCAGTCTGTTTCAGACCATCTTCAACATACAGTAGATAGACTGTGTTTGCTTCATTACAAGAGGTAGTGGAGCTCTGGGGCCGATTGTGCCTTTCCATAAATTCAGGTGTTTTGTAACTTCAGGAAACACCATCTGAGTTTACCCTCAAGCCTTTTCTCTTCATGCAGTGCCAGGAAGGCTTAGTTATGTAGCAGCAGTTTAGGATATGTGCTACAAACTCAAGCTGGACTATGTTAAGTGAACATTTGAGAAGTTTGGAAGAGCACCACAGAGGAAAGGGAATATGGTTTTCATGAAAGATGGCTTTCATTCAGGTTTTTTAAATTTTTGGAAGAACTTGGCATTCTGAGTACTGCCCATTTTGAAATCTAGATAGGCTACATACTGTATTTTACTTGCTTTGATATGCAGGCAAGGTTATACTGTTCAATAGCAAACAACCAGAAACATCTTTGGTTGTAACTAAATTATGTCTAGGTTGTGCTGAATGTCTAGCTGATTAATAGCATTTTTAAAAATGAACATCAGTCTGACCACAAGGATAGTCCTTAAGGATTGCCCACTAGATTGTTGCAGAATTGTTGCCTGATACTACTTAGAAAGATAATATTCAGAATGCACTATAATAATTTTTGGACATCTACATATCTGCATCTGCCTAAATATAAAAATAGAAAGACAAGTCTGTCATTTCTCAAGCATTTCCTTATAGCAGAAACTGCCCTGGAATTATGAACATGTGGGACTTTATTTCTAGAGTGGCAGAGACAACCAGGAGCTCACATATGTTTGGGGTGTAGTTTTGCACAATAATTGCTATGGGCTACGTTGAAGCTGAAGCCTAGAACATATTGAAATTAGCAGATTAAGCAATCTGCTTAAGCAATCTGTACAAATTTTGCTGGAATATGGTGTGCTTTCACTGTGGTGGATTTTGTCATTAAAGACCTGATGGTATTTATGTGAAAGAGGTTGGCAGTCAGTTAATTTATGTGGCATCTACTTAATCAGATTGAGAAGGATGGGTATAATAAGGAAAGCAAATGCATATTGTATATGATAGTTGGAATTTGGAGTCTGGAGTTCGGATTTAGGATTGGAGAGATGGAGTGCAAATCCTCATGGACTTCAACTGAAGTCATAGAAAAGGAGAGGAAGACCAGCTGCTGCCAAAGCAATGAGACAGATAATAAGGGTGTGATCCCAGGTAGAAAAAATAACTCGGTGTCAGGCAAGTCCCTCCTTGGTGCACACAAAGGTAAAATGAAGGAGGCCAAAGCACATTCAGATTTATAAAATTCTGTTACAATAAAAGTAACCCTGTCCTCTTATAGCATTGGGTTATTAGTCTGATCTACTTTGCAGGGATAAAATCAATCTAAGCAAATTTGTTACATAATTTAGGGAAATGACTCAACAGAAAGTATTGGTATGTTATTAAAAGTTGTCACATAACTAATATTTTCAGTTATATTTTAAACTATTAAACAAATGAATCCCAGGACAAGTATTTCATTTCTAAAGTGATTCTGCATCTCCCTATAATGCAAACAGGTAGAAAATACATTGAAAAATTGGAATCATCTATGATATGCTTCTTCTTAGACCCTTCCCCAAAGAACTGTAAATTGGAATAAAATGCAAGAGCCTTGAGAAAGTTAATTCCTAGGAGCTGTCTTTATTAGACTGGAAATTAAAACTATCCATTGTAAAGCAATACCCTTTCTCTTGTTTTCTTCTCATTGTTGTTTCATTCCTTGATGGACAGCATGGAGACAAATATCTCACATTTTGTAGAGCTTGCTGTCTCAGTGACAGTTCCAAATTTCCAGATCATTCAAGATGATTTTCCTTTGCTTTGGCCAAATCCTGCATCAGTGGTGAGATTCAATTTTTTTTACTACCGATTCTGTGGGTGTGGCTTGGTGGGCATGGCATGGCATGGCTTGATGGGCATGGCAGGGGAAGGATATTGTAAAATCTCCATTCCCATCCCACTCCAGGGGAAGGATACTGTAAAATCTCTATTCCCGCCCCGCTCCAGGGGAAGGTTACTGCAAAATCCCCATTTCCTTCCGATCAGCTGGGACTTGGGAGGCAGACAATGGTGGGGGCGGGGCCAGTCAAAGGTGGTATTTACCTTTCTCTGAATTACTCAAAATTTCCGCTACTGGTTCTCCAGAACTGGTCAGAATACCACCTCTGTCCCACATGTGTCAGATTATGCCTGCTGCAATGTCTTGGTGCTGGTGTGAAGAAATCTGATCCTTATCTATGGGTGACTCAATTTTATGAATAGATTTAGCTGCAGATGCATGATGAGTAATATTTGAGTCTCTTTTTCAAATTCCATTTCAAATATTCATAGTTTGAATGAATTTCTGATTCTCTTGTGGCGATCTAAATGGCTTATGTTTGTATTTGCTTATGCAACTCTGGACCATCTACTATTTCAACATTGCTTAGATTTATTTATAAAACGATCACTTATGATTCTCACAGCTCTAGTTGCTAGCTAAATTTATTATTTTAACCTTTGAGGTATGTATATGTAGTACATTGCTTTGTTTCTTTCTTTACTTTTTTTGGCTATATCTCATTTTACTCAAATCTCCAGATTGTCAAGGTCATTTTGACGGTTAATCTTGCCTCCAGTTCTAACAATTAGTACTGCCTTCACCTAATCCTTGAACAAAGGACTGAATGACACTGAATCCAAAGAAGACAGCACTGAACTGTAACCCCCCTCTTGGCTTGGTGATAATTAATTAATTGCTGACTTGTTGAGCACAGATCTCTAGCAACTTTCTCTTGTGTGCTTAACGGCTTAATTACCTTTATGCCAAAATGTCCAAGGGGCAATGAAAACAAAACAATTAGAAGCAATAAAACTGTTACTAAACCTCCAACCCCACCTTCAAGGAAAACAGGCATCAAAAACACAAAGTGAATTCTAGCTGAGTCTTCCCCGTTCTGTTTCCTTAAAAATGTTTGGGTTTTCAATACAAATAATTCCTAGCTTTTGGGAAAATTCAGAGTGAAACCACATATTTTGAGGGGTTTCAGAGTGGAGAGAGCAGATAAGGATACGGATAAGTCCTCTCATGACCTTAGAAGATGACTTACATTACATTGAAAGCCAGTTAGGATACAAATCCACACTCCTTTTGCCAAAAGACAAAGTGAACCAAAACTGGATTAACAGAGGAAAACTGTAAGTATTTTGTTCACATGACATTCTGTAATGAACGTAGATGAGGACTGCAGCCAAGAAATTAAAAGACGCTTGCTCCTGGGGAGGAAAGCTATGGCAAATCTAGATAGCTTACTAAAAAGCAGAGACATCAACCTGCCAACAAAAGTGCATATAGTCAAGGCTATGGTTTTCCCAGTTGCAATGTATGGCTGTGAAGTTTGGACCATAAGAAAGGCTGAGCGCCAAAGAACTGAGGCCTTTGAACTCTGGTGCTGGAGAAGACTCCTGCGAGTCCCTTGGACTGCAAGGCGAACAAACAAGTCAGTCCTAGAGGAGACCAACCCTGACTGCCCTTTAGAAGGCCAGATCCTGAAGATGAAACTGAAATACTTTGGCCACCTAATGAGAAGGAAGGACTCACTGGAGAAGAGCCTAATGCTGGGAAAGATTGAGGGCAAAAGAAGAAGGGGATGACAGAGAACAAGGTGGCTGGATGGAGTCACTGAAGCAGTAGGCATGAGATTAAATGGACTCCAGAGGATGATAGAAGACAGGAAGGAGGAATATTGTCCATGGGGTCGTGATGGGTCAGACACAACTTCGCAACTAACAACAACACATTTTATAACTGAATATTTATAGTGTGAGTCCTTTGGACTTTGGGCCGGTCATTCTCTTTCAATCCAAATCACCTCACAGGATGGTTTTTGTGGGGAAAATAGAAGGAGGAAAGAAGTATTTGTATGTTTGCTGCCTTGAGTTATTTATAAATATAATAAAAGTGAGACAATGCATAAATAAATAAAAATCCATTCCATGGATTTGCCTCATCCTGGAAATTCCAGAGAGAGATGTTTGCTCTGACTGGCTTTAATAAAGAGTCCAAGTTCAACTCCCTCCACTCAGCTCTCTCCCCCACCTCCACTGCTGTTTCTATTGCTGCTTGAACATAACAAGTCAAGGTGAATGTATTACTTTTGTGGCCGGTTTTACAGAGATGTCTTTTAGAGTAGGGCATATTGGAGATATCTTTGGCACTGGAGAAAATGACACATTTTACTTTCTTCACTTGGTTAGATCTAGACCACAGAAGGAAAACTGGGGTTTTAGAAGCTCATCTCTGAAGTGTGCTTCCAAATCTCAGTTATGAGCACGACATCTCTAGTGACCATCCTGGCAACAACGTAAAACATAGCGGACTCATGCACTAGCCCAGGCCTTTCAAATGCTAATGTTTGTCTGAACCACACCTATGTTATCTGCACCAAAAAGTCAAAGAGAATTCTGACTGTTTTTTTTTTAATTGAAAAAGTTTTTAAAAAACAAAAACATTTCCCCCCTTTTTCCCCCCCCTCCCTCAGAAAACCCCCTTCCCCCCTCCCTTCCCCCCCACCCCTGGCTTCCCGGGTCAATCACAAGGTATTGTTATACATAAACCAAACATAGAATAAAATTTTCCCTTCCAATCCAATTGACCTCATCCAAAGCTTTTCATCTCCCAACCCCCTCCCCATTACATAAAATAACTTCCTAATTATTCAAAGGCAATCTGATATTTCTTAATCTGATATCTGTTTTGTAGATAATCAATCCATTTTTTCCATTCAATTAAATATCTTTCCTGCGTATTGTCTTTTAAAAAAGCTGAGATTTTAGCCATCTCAGCCAAATTAATGACTTTCAGTATCCATTCTTCTATTGTAGGTACCTCTTCTTTCTTCCAGTATTGTCCAATCAACAGTCTTGCTGCTGTTATTAAATTCAGAATCAGTTTAGTCTCAATCCCTGTACAATTCGTTATAATTCCCAAAAGGAAAAATTGTGGCAGGAACTTTATCTTCTTCTTCAGTACATTTTGAATAATCCACCAAATTCTTATCCAAAAGGCCTTAATTTTCTTGCAAGTCCACCAAATATGAAAATATGTAACGTCATCACAATCACACCTCCAACATTTCGCTTGGATATTAGGATACATACGTGATAATTTTTTGGGATCTAAGTGCCATCTATAAAACATCTTATAAAAATTTTCCCTTAAGTTCTGTGCGTGTGTAAACTTAACATTTCTAACCCAGATTTTCTCCCATGTTTCCAACATTATTGGTTCCTGAATATTCTGTGCCCATTTTATCATACAGTCCTTTACCAAATCCTTTTCCGAATCTATTTCAAGCAACACATTATACAATCTCTTTATATGCTCCTGGGTCTGATTTCTAATTTGCTTTATTAAATTTTCCTCCCTTTGCATTATACCAATTTTTTGATCTTCTTTCCATCTAGCACTTATTTGCCCATATTGAAACCAAGTATAATTCCTCCCTTCTTCATTTAATACCTGTAATGATTTTAATTGCAATCTACCTCCTTCAGCATACAAAAGTTCTTTATAAGTAATCATTTCCTGTTTCTGTTCTATATTTATATTCTCTATTGCATGTCTAGGGCTCGCCCATATAGGAATCTTGTAATCTAATTTATAAGAATATTTTTTCCAGACCCGCAAAAGAGCACTTCTCAACACATGATTCTTAAAAGCCCTATCCACTTTTTTTTCATAAAATAAGTATGCATGCCATCCATATAACAAGTCATAACCTTCTATATTCAAAATTCTTTCCTCCGTTAAATTAAACCAGTCACTTATTACTGAAAGGGCTACTGCTTCATAATATAGTTTAAAGTTAGGCATTTTTAAGCCACCTCTTTCCCGTGAGTCCTGTATTATTTTCATTTTAACCCTCGCCTTTTTACCCTGCCATATAAATTTATTAATCCCAATCTGCCAATCTTCCAAATTTTTATCCTTTTTAATTATTGGTATCATCTGGAACAGAAACAAAAATCTAGGTAACACATTCATTTTAATAGCATAATCCTTCCCAATAGGGATAACTGCAATTTCTTCCAGCCACTCATATCATTCTGAACTTTTTGCCATAGCAAGTCATAATTATTCTTATAAAGTTTCTTGTTCGATGAGCTAATATAAACCCCTAAGTATTTAACCTTTTTTACCACCTCAAATCCTGTCATTTCCTCTAGTTTTTGTTTCTGTTGCATAGACATATTTTTGATTATCACTTTTGTTTTATTCTGATTTATTTTAAATCCTGATACCTTTCCATATTTATCAATTACTTCCAACAAAAATCTACTTGAATTTATAGGATTTGTTAAGGTAACCACTACATCCATCATCTGCAAAAGCTCTAACTTTGTACTCATATTGTCTAATCTTAATTCCCTCTATTTTCGTTAATTCTCGTATTTTATCTAATAATGGTTCCAAAGTCAGAACAAACAATAGTGGTGATAAGGGACATCCCTGTCTCGTTCCTTTCGCAATCTTAATAACTTCTGTCAAACTACCATTTATTATAATCTGAGCTGTTTGCTCTCCATAAATCGCTTTAATTACTCTACCAAAACAAACTCCAAAATGCATTTTCTCTATTAATTTAAATAAAAAATCCCAATGCAATCGATCAAAAGCTTTCTCTGCATCCAAAAAAATAAGTGCTGCTGAAGTATTCTTCTTTTCCAAATATTCCAATATATTAATAATCTGTCTAACATTATTCCTCATCTGCCTCCCTTTTAGTGTAAAATTCTGAAAATGCCTTTTTAATTTTATCCTGTTGATATATCTCTTTGCCTTTATATTCTATTTTTTGTATGACACGTGCTTTCTGTTTTTTCCTTAAGTTATATGCCAACCATCTCCCAGGTTTATTTGCATTACAAAAGGTATTATGTTTAGCATATTGTATATTCGTTGCCACCTGGTCTGCCATTAACATATTGAATTGACTCTGTAATATTTTTATAGCCTCTTTAAGTTTGTGATCTTGTGGGTTTTGAATTAATAACTGTTGCTACCTTTGAATTTCTTCTTCCAAGTACCTACGCTGCCTTTGTTTATTATTCCTCTGCCTATTGTCCAAGTATATCAATATACCTCTAATAAAAGCTTTACTCGCCTCCCACACAATTCCTATAGGTGTCCCTTTGTGCATATTAAAATCAAAAAATTCTTTCAACTGTTTCTTAGAATGATTTACATTATCCTCATATCTAAACAGATTTTCATTCAACCTCCATGTTCTACCACCTTTTTTCCCTCGTAATAATTCCATCCATACTGGGCTATGGTCAGTTAAACACCTCGGAAATATCTTCATTTTCTTCACCCTAGAAAGCAAGTCATTAGAAATTAAAATAAAATCAATACATGAGAAAGATTGGTGCCTATCGGAAAAAAAAGTAAAATCTCTCTCATCTGGATTCCGTAACCTCCATATATCTCTAAACTCAAAGTCTTCCATCATTTCAAAAAAGGATTTTGGTAGTTTTGCATGTATAGGTATCTTCTTGGAAGAGGTTCTCTTATCACTTCTTGTATCAATTACTCCATTCCAGTCTCCTAATAAAATAAACGAACTATAATCCCAGAGGATCAACCTCTCGTGTAACATTTTATAAAACTTTTTTTGTTGCTGATTAGGTGCATAAATACCTATCAGCAAAGTCTTTTTTGCATCTATCACCAGTTCAATAGCAATAAATCTTCCTTGAATATCTGCCTCAATTAGCTTAGCTGGTATATCCTTCCTGATATATACAACAATTCCATGCTTCTTTTCCAAAGCTGATGCAACAAAATGTTTACCTAATTTTGAGTTAATTAAGTATTTTTGGTCTGATAATTTTATATGTGTCTCTTGCAGGCAAATCACATCATTTTTAAATTGTTTCAAATAGTGAAATATTTTCCTTCTTTTCTGAGCTGAATTCAAGCCATTAACATTCCATGACAAAATTCTATTTGCCATTACTGGCCTCCTGAAGCTTTGAAGCAAACAACGGACGATCCTCCTCCGGTATCTTCCGTCTAGCTCCTCCCACAGCTTCCATACTGGGGTCCTGACTTTTACTTTGAGACTGTTGCTCTTCTTTACGCTTAAGAGCTCCTCTTGTCACCCTTTGCTCTTGTGGTTCCTCTAATGCTGGCAGCAATAAAGGCTCTTGGATCACCACGCCTTCTTGAATCTCTTGAAGTTTTTCTATCACTTCTATTTCGACTTTCAAAACTGTAGAAAGAAAATCCTTTGCCTTTAAAACAGTGTCAATTCTATATCTTCTTCCTTGATAAAATACTGTCAGTCCAAATGGCACCTCCCATCTGAATTGAATCTGATGTTTTTTAAGTTCTTGTGTAAAAAAAACAAATTTCTTCCTATCTCTTAACATCTTGGAAGGAATCTCTTTCAGCACCTTCAGCTCCTGTTCTCCAATTTTTAAAGTTGTCTGATATGAAACTTGCAGAATCTGATTTCTCATAGACCTTTTCACAAAATAAACCACAATGTCCCGAGGAAGCTTTCTATGTCTTGCGATCCAGGAATTAACTCTATATATTTTATCAATTTGGTAAGCTACCTCTTGGGGTTCGACTTCAATAAATTCAGCCAATGCTTCTGATATAATTTTTCTTAAGTCTTCTCCTCGCTGTTCTTGCATACCACGGATTCTAAGAGCTCCTTCCATAAGTTTATATTGTAATATCACAACCTGATCTTCATTTTGTTCCACTTTTTTCTGAACACCTTGCATTTTGTCTTCTAAATGCTAATTTGACTGAGAGATCTGCTGCATTTCTTCTTCCAATCCCTCAATTTTTTTACTCAATCCTTGAACAGCCACGAGAATATCTTCTCTTATTTTTGCATTAAAATTCTCCATCATCTCTTTTTGCCTATCTTCAGAAAGTTTTAATTGTACTTTCAATATATCCTCAAGACTTGGTTCAGATCCCCTTCTTCCAGAAGGCTTTAAAGGTTTAGCTGCCATTCTGTCTTCAAAAGAATCAGGAATTTAAACTTAACAACTTTCCTTTACTCCTTTCAGTATAAGAGAACTCCGTTTGTAAGAATCCACAAATAACGCTACTTTGTTGTACTAAAAAAATTTACTTTCATTTTCAGACGCCATTTTAAAAGTCAATTAATCAGAGACAGAGAGGCTTCAAGTTTCAAAAAGGGAGTCGGTATACTTGCCGTATTGATTCTACTTCAAAGATCGAACGCTTGTGAAATTCCCGTCTGCTTAGAAATCAATCAATTTAATAAGTCCTTTTGAGCAGAAATGACCCCTACTCCTTTTTCCTGAAAAAAAACAGGACCGCGTTTGAAGTTGGAGATAGTGAAGTTCGGTGGGACCATAAATCCAGGAAAATTCGCTCTTAAGAGCAAACCCCCTGTCTAGATCAACCACTCCCCCACAACTCTGCATAACCCTCTTATGCCCAAAGGGTATGCTAAGGTCAGTGAACAGTGATTTATACTGTTTCACTGACTTTTACAATCTTCTAACGCGGAGTGCCCTGTTAGAGCACCCGGCAGGAGCGGTGACATCACTGGAGCCTCCAGAATTCTGACTGTTTTGTCTTCTGACTGGACACATGAGAGAATGCCATTTCATGGAATTGGAGCTGGAACAGAGGTGGGTTTCAGCAGGTTCTGGCCAGTTCTGGAGTACCAGTAGCGAAAATTCTTAGTAGTTCGGAGAACCGGTAGTAAAAATTCTGACTGGCCCCGCCCCCATCTATTCTCTGCCCCCTGAGTCCCAGCTGATCGGGAGGAAATAGGATTTTGCAGTAACCTTCCCCTGGATGGGGGGGGGGGCGGTATGGAGATTTTACAGTATTCCCCTGCCATGCCCACCAAGTCACACCCACCAAGCCATGCCATCCCCACCAAGCCACACCCACAGAACCGGTAATAAAAATTTTTTAAACCCACCACTGAGTTGGAAGGGACCGAGAAGATCAACAAGTCCAACCCTCTGCCAGTGTAGGAATCCAGTACCACAGTATCTGTGCATAGCCACCCAGCATCTGTTTAAACAGTGAAGGAGAATGTGCCTTTTTCTGAGACAGACTGTTCCAATATTGAATAGTCTCACTATTAGGAAATTCTGATGTTCAGCCAAAATCTATTTCATTATGATTACTTCTTGTTCTGTCTCCTGTAACAATTCTGAACAATTCTGCCTGTCATTGCATGATGGTCCTTCAGATGCTTGAATAAGGCCATCATGTCTCCCTGCAGCCTTGTCTTCTCCATACTACATATTTCCAATACCCCTAGCTAGGTTCCTCATAATTTTCCTCCCAGATTCTTTACTGTCCTGGCTATTCTGTTCTGGACACAGGCCAGTTTCTCAATGTCCTTCTTAAAATAATACCCAGAATTGGGAGTAATATTCTTGATGCAGTCTAACCATCAATCATCACTGCAGGAGAAAGCGGACAATTATTTCTCTGATTTTCACTCTCTGCTTCTGTTGATGTAGTCTAAGATTGCCTTTGATTTCTTGGAGTCT
Source organism: Ahaetulla prasina (assembly GCF_028640845.1). Classification (NCBI taxonomy): domain Eukaryota; kingdom Metazoa; phylum Chordata; class Lepidosauria; order Squamata; family Colubridae; genus Ahaetulla; species Ahaetulla prasina. The sequence goes on along the minus strand of NC_080539.1, from coordinate 176,066,574 downwards.
GTATAACATTGTTGGTTCAGGCCGAGCTTGTGACTCAATTTGTTTTCAAATTTATTGCTGTCCAATATAACCCAGCCATACTAAGCTCATATCTTAGATTTTTCTTATCCTAACATTAGTTTACCCAACATAGAACTTTGCATTTAACTTGCTTGAAAATAATCTTGCTCATTTCTGTCCTTTATTGGGATCTTTTTGAATCCTTTTATAGTCCTAATATTTTTTAACACCATTGGCCCATTTTTTTGGGTGTTTTCTGTAAACTTGATAATTATATTTTCAATCCATGTCAATTATAAATATGTTAAAAAACACACAGCCTTGAACAGATGACTTTTCCTCTGTTTTGATCCAGATCTTTTGATATGGCCTTGTTGGATATGGCTGCTCAACCAGCTCTCTAATGGCAACAATGTTCAACCTAAATTTTTCTTTCTTCTGTACTGGAAACTCACAGGAAATTTTGTCTGGTTCTTTCCTGATGTGTTTAATTGTACTGAATTGATTTCCACCTATTGAATCTATGCCAATTTCTTTAACAATAAAACTCTTTAAATTAATGTTGAAGTTACCAACTTTGTTATCATTGCCGTCACATTTATTTTCAGTAGTAATAGGAAGATTCTATGTTATTAGTCCATCTTTGTTGTTGTTAGTTACGAAGTCGTGTCCAACCCATCGTTCCCCATGGACAACGTTCCTCCAGGCCTTCCTATCCTCTACCTTCCTTTGGAGTCCATTTAAGCTCATGCCTACTGCTTCAGTGACTCTATCCAGCCACCTCGTTCTCCGCCGTCCCATTCTTCTTTTCCCCTCAATCTTTCCCAGCATTAGACTTTTCTCCAGTGAGTCCTTCCTTCTCATTAGATGGCCAAAGTATTTCAGTTTCATCTTCAGGATCTGGCCTTCTAAAAAGCAGTCAGGGTTGATCTCTTCTAGTACTGACTTGTTTCTGTTTCACCTTGCAGTCCAAGGGACTCGCAGGAGTCTTCTCCAGCATTAGTCCATCTAGAGGTAGTTTTTTGATCACAACCACAAATAAGAGTCAGTTTTCTACAAAGGCATCGATGTATTTCATGCATTAATCTGTTGTTGTAAGGAACTGTTTTTTCTGAAGATTCTGTGGTGTCTACTAGTTCATAAACAATCTTATTTAGCTTTCAGCCCTATTTCTCTGTCGACATTGCATATACCTCCAATCCATTACAGATAGATAGAAATACAGATGAAGCTATGACAGCAAAGATTGGGAGGATAGATCAGACCTTTTTGATTGCACATGTGGAACTGAAACTGTTGTCAGCTTGTTTGAATAATCTTCTTAATACAGTTGTCTTAGTTTCATCAGAACTCTTAAATTTGAGAGCACTCCTTGCTTTTCGGTTTCATTTTGAATTTAGGGGAAGTAGTAAACTGATTTTATCACATTTCAGAATGATCATCTGTCTTTGGGTAGAGATTCTGCTTCAAGTACCTATTTGTTGCATCTGGTGACAATTATTTTCTGGATGGGTATAAATTTAAACCATATTCACCACACCGTAGAATATTTCTGTAGTCATCCTGATAAATTTAGTTTTCCAGTCCTGATGATAAGTAGATGATAAGACCAGATCACTGTGCATACTTTCTAGAGTTGTGTTGATCTTTGACAAGATGTTTTGCTTGAACAAGACTTGTGAGAAACATCCTTCTCAGAGATGCTTAGTGAAGCAATGTACCTCCCACCCCACCCAGCCCCAACTGGAGCTAAGTTGCTTTCCTTATCTTCTGAGGCCTCTTCCAGTTATTCTTGTTGTTAAGAGCCAGTTCTTAGAAGCATTGAAGGGGCTTCTGTGTCTCTTCATGCTTTACATATTGAGATTATGAGGTGATGGATGCCAGGTACCCAGCTGAGATATCTGGCATTGCATCAGTAAGGTGAATCATACTACCTCCCCAATGGGAAATGCCTTGACAAGGTGTTAACCCTACAAGGAAGTCCAGACAAGAAACACAACCAGGAGTACTAGTTATAGCTATATCATAAATTTATATTAACAGACTCTTGCAAGATTGAAAATATTTCTTCCCTGTTTTTATTCTCTGAAATCTAGGGAAGATCCCTTTTGAAATGTTTCCCACACCATCCTCCCTTCCATGGGTGGAGACATTTTTTACATGCTGGTTTTTCCATGTGCAGCTTTCTGTCCTGTCATTCCCGAATGCTATTACTCAAGGCCTGGCTAAATTGCTTTAACATGGCCTATGCTATAAGACAGGGATCTCCAACCTTGGTCCCTTTAAGACTTGTGGACTTCAACTCCCAGAGCTTTGCTGGCTGAGGGACTCTGGGAATTGAAGTCCACAAGTCTTAAAGGGACCTAGATTGGAGACCTCTGCTATAAGAAGTTTTTGGGAGTCTTCAGAAAGGTCTTTCTCCCAAACTAGAAGACCCCAAGGCTCCTTCCAAATGTGTTATTCTGTTAGTTCCTCTAAAAGTTGCTATCCAAGTCACTTTTTAAAATGATAGAAGGTTAAGATAAAAATCAACAACTTAAGAAACCCTGGAGAATAATCATATTAATTGTATCTAACTGAATTGTTGGTTTTGTTGAAATTAAATGGATGTTAATTGATTTTAGGATTTTTTTTGGGCTACCTTTTTGAGGGCGGTGTAGTCTTCAGCATGCCATTGAAGGGCCATAAGGAGGCCATCTATTCATCCCCACACCATTGCCGTTTTAGTTGTCATGCACACTTAATTGGGGTGCAGGTGGAATGGAACCCAGTTTCATGGAATTCTTCAGTCTAACAGAACAAAAGCCCTCATTTGTGGGGAAGGCACCTTGCTAAGCATTGTAATCTTAAATCACTACCCAGCACTGTAGTACATCTAACATCGGCTTAGTTTATGGACAACAAAAATAAAAGTTTTAATTTTTCACCAGAGCTGTGTTTTCCCTGGGAGTGGTGTATTTATACACACACATCTAGATACACACACAGACCCACAGATGTGTGTGTCATCCCCAATCGCAAATGAAAAAAAAATATTTCATAGATATCGGTAATTAAAATGATGAGTTATTATAAGATAGAATATTAGCCTTTTGACATCTTAATCTGAGCCAGAGGGAGCAAAGGAGTGCTATCTGAGCTGCTCAATTAAATTTAGAAAATCTCTCCCCCCCCCTCCCCATTGTTATGAATAAATAGAAGGATTCTGTAGCAGTCTGTAGAATTATTAATTGCAACGAGTGTAGAAAGTGCATGCACCGTATCATGAAATGGGGTATCATTGTTAGTGACTATATTTCTTGGTAATTAAGGCCCAGACTAATGATGCAGGTTTTTTCCAGCATGATTTTCATCTGATTATGAGGCTGCTTCATTAAGAGCACTCAGACTAACGAGCTGTAGCTGTAATAAAGTAATTTTCTGTCTTGTGCTCTGATTGATAAAGAGTTTCTATAGCTAAAAGGAATTGAAAATATAATTATAATTAGAAATGGTTGAATAAAGTTATTACAGGATTGCTGAAGGGTAGTGCAATTGACACTGTAATTTTTTTTCGGGGGGGGGGCTTGGGCGAAGTATGCATCTTAAAATTAGACTGCATAAAGGGGGGGAGGGGAAAAACACATGGGCAGCAAATGTTGCTCCTCTTCAGTGAGCATGTAGGTGAGCCCGTATCACCCCAAACGCAGATATGCAAAGTGAGTGCTAGTTTTTCTGTCCTGAGCTCCTCTCAAGTGAAGTAAAGCTCATGAAAATATCTTTTTTTGGGGGGCTCCCTTTATAATAGTTTTCATGCTGCCATATAGGATGCGCGCGCACGTGCACACACACACACACACACACACACACACACACACACACACACCCCTTGAAACTCACAATATCATTCGAATTCTTCTACATGCAGAAGTCAGAGTTAGCATATACATTCGGTTGAATTGTGGATTTAATAATTTAAATCCTCCCCCTCCACCACGCTTATTGTGATATCTGAAGACAACTTGCTTGCCTAAAAACCACTCTTGTGCTCTCCGAAGAGAACCTAATCAACTTTTTATGCTAGAGATCCTTATTGCCTTTCATGATACTCCCATTCTGAAAGTGCCCAAACTACATTAGGACAATCCTTTATGCCCATTTCACAAGGTGGGGATATGGGAGTGGTATAAATGCCTATAAGTGGTTTGACTTAGAATTAAGCAGGGGCATCTGGGTACCCCAGAGTTGTTATTTTTAATTTAATTGTGGCTCTTTTGTATCCACAATTTCCCCCTGTGAGGAACATGGCTATGCTTTAAAGCCTACGGTTATGGACATTTGGTTTATGTGAAATCCGCCCTGCACAAACTCAAAAGGAATTAGTTTGCATGAGTTAGAATCTCATGGCAGATCATCGAGATGTATATTTATGCTAATTTCCAGGAAGATGGCATTTTGTATCGATCATTCAGCCTTGTAATGTATTTTGGAAGATTATTTTCCCCCAGATATTTTTTTAAAAAAATCATTTCTTACACATTATATGGTGATAAAAATGTGTTATTGGAATACTATTAAGGGGAGGGGGTTTACAGGATTTTATTGGTTGTTCATTGAAAATGTTAGCTGTGATTAGTTACATAATCCTACATTAACCTGTAAATTAAAATTCCTTGGTGCAATTTGATGGCTGATTTAATTTTGTCTTTCTTTGTTTGCCGCAGGCTAATTCCATGAATTCTTTATACAGCCTTTTTTCCTCAATGATTAGCAGCTTCTACTCCAGTCCTGATTGCTATTGTACACTTAGCACTACATAAAGCTGGGGATTAATATTCCCCTGAAGAATTGTTGCTATGGATCTGCACTGCTCCTTATGAGAATTGTTTCTGCAGCTTCAATTGTCCATAAATTATGATCTCTGGTGAATTATCAGTGGGAGTGAACTAAACTTAACAAGCAGAAGAGAGCACTCTAGTTCTAAGAGCGAGTGAGCGATTCTCAATTATTAATTCCTAGATTTTTATAATAGAGTCAGAAGGAATGATATTTCTTGATCCCTGGACCTCATGCTGCAGTGTAAGAAACTGATAGGAGCTGGAGGTCTAAAGTTAAAGCTAGAGGATGCTTTAACGTCTTCCTTTATTGAGACATCACCAGGAATGAAGGTCACTGTCCTCAGTTAGGAGAAAGGGGGGGAAGGTCTTTATTAGTGGAGTAAGACATTTTGGCCTGCCATTGCTCGCATCATTTTAAAAACTACTTGATATTAACTGGGGTTACGATCTCTAGGGATCAAACTCTCTCTTATTTTGGAAGTGTAGAAAAAAGTAATTAGCACCTTAATCTTGACTCAGCCTCATCTTTCTGTAGGGCAATGTTCAGCCTTGGCTTCAAATTTAAACCCATCGCACTTGTACACAGTCACCAGCTTTTCACTCTTACCTTGGGATCCTCCTTTGAAAAAGGAGGATTGAAGAACCATCTGGAGCAGGGGTCTCCAACCTTGGCAACTTTAAGCCTGGTGGACTTCAACTCCCAGAATTCCCCAGCCAGCTGGCTGGGGAATTCTGGGAGTTGAAGTCCACCAGGCTTAAAGTTGCCAAGGTTGGAGACCCCTGATCTGGAGGGCATGTGAGGGAACAGGAGAAGCAGGAGTCTATCTGGTACCCTGCTCTTCCCTTCTTCTTGGTTTCTAGCTGAGCTTCTTTTTACACTAAGTGACAAAAGGACATGATTACGTCATTGTGTTCTGAATAGAAAGTGTGGACTGGAATTTGCAGCATTCAATTTCCTCAATCATTCTTACCAATATCTATAATGGCCTCATGTGGAAAGGAATGATATATTGTTGGTCTGAAGTCAATAGGTGAGATGGGCAGCAGATAAATCTAATAAATAAAAAAAAAAGAGGGAGTTCATAAAGACAGGAGGATATTCAGACAAGAGTTAATTCAAGGAATCAGAAATTCAAAGCTTTCATTTTTTTCATGCAGAACAGGCTGGGTGGAAAAGGTTGCTTCCGTTCCACCAGATTACACACAAGACATATTTCACAAGGTAGAATATTTATGTTGGATGAACGGAAAAAAAGACCAGTTTCTTGGATATAGTTTTCCCCAACACTTCCTTATTTTTACATGAAACCTGCTTCAGAAGATAAGAAAATCTTTCATAATAATATAAAAAGTTGTGCTGGGGGTTTGTAGGGAGAAGGAATCATGAAACACGGTTTCGATCCAAATAAAACTGGTACTACTAGAACACCAGATTCATCATCTCCAGTAGTGTGCAGACTTATGTGTATTCCCCATATCTTCCCAAATTTGCTTTAGCTATCTGCTTCAGAGCAGTTTTTGTAAGACAGAGGGATGAAAGATGGAACTGAGTGAGTAAAATGCTTAGTGCCTAAGCGGAAATCTAGTTCTGAGCCACTGAATGTGATCCATTACTTCCCATTTTACCAATTGGAGCATTTTAAGTAAAATTCTGTTCCAAATGTGTTCTTGTTAGCAGGAGGAACTCTTGAAACCAGCCCAATATTGAACTAACTTTAAATTCCTCACTCTCTAATCTGAGAATAATAGCAAAATAAACTACAAACATCTAAAAGTACACTTTTGATGTGAAATGTGTGTATGGGTCAGTAGTGGGTTCCACTTACCTTCGCTACCAGTTTGAAATCGGGAGTGCATTTGTGTAGAACCTTCTGTGCATGTGCAGAGCGTCCGTGATGATGTCCGGGTGGGTGGGCGGAGCCTCCTGCTGCTGCCACTACCAGTTTGCCCGAACTGGGGCGAACCGGTAGAAACCCACCAGTGGTGTGAGTCCCTCTGGTTTTCCATTGTTTTCTATCATTTCAACATGTAGAAGCCACGAAAGGCTCAATTTACAAGATATGCAAGACACAAATTCTGAAGGCCTCATTTAGTCTAATATTGAATAGGGTAGTGGTCAAAAGAGAACAGGGCTTATGGAGATGGAACATCTTGGCAATAGAAATTTATTTATTTTATTTATTTTATTTGATTTTTATACCGCCCTTCTCCCGAAGGACTCAGGGCGGTGTACAGGCAAGATAAAACCCACAATACAAATATACACGTTAAAATACCTTTAAAAAACTTATTTAAAATTAGCCTGAAGTTAAAAATTACCGTCAATTAAAACCCCATTTAAAATTGCTAAAATTCACTTTTAAAATCCAATTTAAGCCAGCCCCGCGCGAATAAAAAGATGTGTCTTCAATTCGCGACGGAATGTCCGAAGGTCAGGTATTTGACGTAAACCCGGGGGAAGCTCATTCCAGAGTGTGGGAGCCCCCACAGAGAAGGCCCTTCCCCTGGGGGCCGCCAGCCGACATTGTTTGGCGGACGGCACCCTGAGAAGTCCCTCTCTATGGGAGCGTACGGGTCGGTGGGAGGCATGTGGTAACAGCAGGCGGTCCCGTAAGTACCCAGGTCCTAAGCCATGGAGCGCTTTAAAGGTCGTAACCAACACCTTAAAGTGCACTCGAAAGGCCACAGGCAGCCAGTGCAGTCTGCGCAGGAGCGGTGTTACATGGGAGCTACGGGTAGCTCCCTCTATCACCCGCGCAGCTGCATTCTGGACTAACTGAAGCCTCCGAGTGCACCTCAAGGGGAGCCCCATGTAGAGAGCATTACAGTAATCCAAGCGAGAGGTAACGAGCGCATGAGTGACTGTGCATAAGGCATCCCGGTCAAGGAAGGGGCGCAACTGCCGAACCAGGTGAACCTGGTGGAAGGCCCTCCTGGAGACGGCCGTCAAATGATCTTCAAACGACAGCCGATCATCCAGGAGGACGCCTAAGTTGCGCACCCTGTCCTTTGGGGCCAATAACTCGCCTCCGACAGCCAAATGAATAAAAGCTAGGTGTATATATAGAATAACTATCTTTTAAAGAAGGCCAGGAAGATAAACTATTACACAGAATGCTGTATGTATGCCGCCCATAGACACTTGTTGAGATGGGTTGCTAATAGAAGTAAAATAGCGTAGAGAATAAAACAAAACAAAATATGCGGAGGCAACTTAATCTTTGGTCTCCATCTTGTGAATAATTCCAAATCTGAAAGTTAAAACATTCAGTGTAGTTTTAAATTTTTCTTGCTTTCCCACCCCCCCCCCCCACCTTTTGTGCCATCTGCTAGATAAAGAATTCAAAAGCCTGCATTTTCTTTTGTGTCTTTTTTTTTTTTTTGGTTGTTCCTGAAAATGTTTTGCCCAATGGGAGATTTCAATTTTTTCTTTCTTCCTCACAGATCAGTGCAGCTATCTTTGTTTCATTATGCACCTTGAAGAATATAAAATGAAACTGAATGAAAAAAAGCTATAAGCAACAACAAACTAAATTATGTGCATTTAAAACATTTTAGAACTTTCTGTACCATCGACATATTTCTTATAATGTCATTTCTATCTGTCTCATATTCCAAGGGCACAGGATTGAAGACAGAGAGCACGATGGCTTTTATAGCGGAGTGCTGGCCGAAGAAGTTAGAAGCAGGAAATCCAACAACTCTTATTTCCTGCATAGGAGCTCTGGCTTTCATTTAACTGGAAAAACCTCCATGCTAATGACTGGGTCTGATAGCAATAGCACTTAGACTTATATACTGCTTTACAGTGCTTTACAGCCCTCTCTAAGCATTTTACAGAGTCAGCATATTGCCACCAACAATTTGGGTCCTCATTTTACCCACCTCAGAAGGATGGAAGGCTGAGTTAACCTTGAGCCTGGTGAGATTTGAATTGCCAAATTGCAATCAGCCAGCAGTCAGCAGAAGCAGCCTGCAGTACTGCACTCTAACCACTGCGCCACCGTGGCTCATATTGGAAGTCCAATAGGCTTCCAGTCTGACATCCAACAGGCTTGGTAAAATTGCGATTTTTCTGTCTGCCACCTCTGTTATGCTCCAGTGTTAACTTTCATATAAGATCTATCAACACTCTAACTTACTCCTTTAAGCTGCAGATTTGCCTGAGTGCATTTTAATGGCATTAGTATCTCTAGAGGAGGTTCACCATCACTGGAACGTCTCCTAAGATTTCTATTCAGATGTATAAATAAAAGATATCTGGGCAAATTCAGGAAAGTTAAACATATTTAAATAAATATCATTAATCAATAATTAATTGATAGTCTCTAATACTGTCCTTCAGATGAATATAATTTTATCCCAAATGCAGTTTTATTATTCCAAACCTGACTGTTACCTTGCCTGTTTTTGTTTCCTGATAGCAGTTGGTTTATCCATGTATACTGTAACCCCAGTTTTCATATAGGTTTTCTCCGATGAAGAACAGCTTCACTTTTTACTTTTACTTATAATGATTAAAAAGGTAAAAGTTCCCTTTGCACATATGAGCTAGTTGTTCCCGACTCTAGGGGGTGGTGCTCATATCTGTTTTAAAGCCGTAGAGCCAGCGCTGTCTGAAGATGTCTCCATGGTCATGTGGCCGGCATGACTAAATGCCAAAGGCGCACGGAATGATGTTACGTTCCCACCAAAGGTGGTTCCTATTTTTCTACTTGCATTTTTTATGTGCTTTCAAACTGCTAGGTTGGTAGAAGCTGGGACAAGTAATGGGAGCTCACCCCATTTCGTGACACTAGGGATTCAAACCGCTGAACTGCCGACCTTTCGATCGACAAGCTCAGCGTTTTAGCTACTGAGCCACTGTGTCCCTTTATAATTTATAATTTATAATGATTACTTACATGCTTATGTGATGCAGATAGAAAGTACAGATATCATTATGGCATCATCAGGACAAGCCAAGTCTGCATCATCTATAAACAAAATACGTTATAATCTAGACATTCTATATGTATTCTGTTATTATTATAATTAACATAAATTTTTAATATTGAGCATTAACCATATGATAAACATTAGTGTGATCAGATTTACATTTCAGGAAAATATTTTTTAATTTAACAGCATATCCTCTGGTCTGAGTTAGGATTGCATATTCATTTCTTTCTACTCTCTGGCATTCCTTCTTATGATTCTCTCATGTCAACTGATTATTGCTATTGAATCAAATTGTACTAATAGCTTATAGAACTGATTTAACTGCTTTAATCTGATTATTGGAAATTAGGATTTCAAATTAGTGTTTCCTATGTTTAAGATTAGTCGAGACAGAGGAGCATTGATTAACAAATATAGAAACTCAAAAAAAGGTGATAGGACAGTTTTTAAAATTAATTTAAAACATCTCCTGTTTTAAATTAAGTTATCATAATTTCTTCACTTGCATTTTGAAGTGAAATTAAATCTTGCTATTTTCAAAATTGCATATTAATCAGTTTCTTTTTAAAAAAATTCTTCATCTTTATTATTTGCTTATTTTTTTATTATTCATTATCAATTGGGGGAAATCCTGAAATTATATATATTTCCCAAGATAAAAGTATATTCTTGATCAAGGGATTGCATTTTAAAAAAATAAAATGTTTATACTTTTTGATATGAAAAATCTCTCTATAAAATATTCTTGACGTGTATAATTCAATTACTCTATTTTAAATGAAATACTTTGACAGAATTAAACCATGGTTTTAGTACAGTGACATAATTCTCCTTGGTTTATCGTAAGCTGTAAAATTTTAGATAGCATTTTTTCTCCTTTAGAGGAATATTACTAGGTCCTGTCCCTGAGAACTACATGATCATTTGCATGACATCTGAATAATGCTGGTCAAGATCGGAACTGGTGAGGCATCCTTGCAAATAACAAAGCATATACTCCATTACAAGCCAAGAAACTTCATCCAGTTGTGCCATCAGTCTGATATTGGAAGTAGAAGATTCTTCAACTCTCTAAATGAATTAACAGAAGAGATTCCAAGCTCAGCAAAATCATATTTTGAAAATATTGTACATTTTGCCATCCAATGCAGGGGTCTCCAACCTTGGCAACTTGAAGACTTGTGGACTTCAACTCCCAGAGTTCCTCAGCCAGTCTTCAAGTTGCCAAGGTTGGAGACCCCTGATCTAATGGCCAAAATATAAAATATCTAACACCTCTTGCTAATCATCCAATTAAACTTATAATGTGATATATTGTATAGCAAGAGAGTCAGAGCTGTGATGTATGTCCAGAAAACAAGCAACAAGATGTGTTCTGCTAACTAAACCAAGGTTTATAGGCTCACCTTTTTTAGATCACCTTCTTTCTATTCATGAAGGCAGTTTACTTTGGAAGGTATTTGATATTCTGACCTAGTTCTAACACTCCATAAAGACTATTGTTTTATTCATATAAATTTAAATTTAGCAAGGTACTTAAGCATGTTCTTGCATTTATGATTGCAATTCCTTTCCAGTAGGACTCTTCTACAACTCCTGATAGCAGTCTGGTTCTGTGACCTGTCACATGATATTGATAATTTTGGGCAAATCTTCTCAACCTGAGCCACACTATAACTCCAAACAGTATAAATCAATGACCACCATAGAATCTATATTCCAACACATTTAGAAAAGCATTTTAAAATCAGATTATTATAAGACTGAGACTGAATATGTATGTGCTTTCCCTGTTAAATTCTGTTTTTGATAATATTGATAGATTCTGCCTATCCAATCCAGATGTTTCTTTTACAATTATTGGAAGTTCCACTTTCTTAAAAGAGGCAATGATTATAACCTGGTGCCACTTCCCTTCTTCTATTTTAACCAGCGGTCCAGCAGCACTACATGTTCACCTCAGGGGTGAAATGCTCCCGGTTCGGAACAGATCGCGCGATCCGGTAGCGATGGTGGTGGGTGGTTTGGAGAACCGGAGCAAAAATCCCTGCCCCCTCTCCCCACCCCCGCTGAGCTGTGCAATCATCAGAGGTTTTTTTTTACTTTTAAAAGCATTTTTTCTTGGCCAAAAAATGCTTTTAAAAGTAAAAAAAAGGCCTCTGATGATCACGCGGCTGAGCTGGGATCGTCAGAACCCTTTAAAAGCTTTTTTCCGTCTGGCGATCCCAGCTGAGTTGCCTGATCATCACAGGCTTTTAAAAACATTCTTTAACAACCTCTTGTTTTTAAAAGTAAAAAAAAAAAGTTGACCACGCCCACCCAGTCACATTACTCCCACCACCACCAAGCCATGCCCACAGAACCAGTAGTAACAAATTTTACATTTTACCCCTGGTTCACCTCCATAGGTTCTACAGGCTTATACACTTCTCAGATGTTGCCCCTGTTACCTCTTCAGATTATATCTATCCAACCTTTCACTCAAAGTCACTATGAGTGTTTTTGCAACCAAGAGGCTTGACCAAATTTTGCAATTTACCACATTTCTTTCTTGCAGTCTGTTCTTTAAATTTGAGAGGTGGGAATCCCAACATTATCAAAAAGCAGAATTTTGGACCGAAGACATTCTCCTATCTTGAGGTGAGATGGAAAGGGGTATAATGGGGGTTCTTTGGAGGTGGGGGGTTCCTCTCTTTCAGAGGACCTGTTTCTTCATAGGAAAGGTGGCTCTTGCTGCCATGGACATTGGAAACGTTGGGGATAAAAACCAATGTGGCATTACCAGTGACAGAAACTATTTAAAGTATGTTATATTATATATTATTTAACTGTATTTTATGGATAATGTACATTGCTTTTAATCTCTCTAGACTGAGGGAATAAATAAATAAGCCAACCTTCTGGAAAAGTTTAATGTATGGAGAGATCAGGGAGGTGGAGGGAGAAGTACAATTATGTTGTGTGAACATGCCTGTTTCTTGTGCATGTTGGTTTTTAGCCATGCTTTTATTTTTAAAATGAACATTTTGGGGTGGAGTCAGGGGTGAAATGTAAAATTTGTTACTACCGGTTCTGTGGGCGTGGCTTGGCAGGGTTTTTTAATGTGACTGGGTGGGTGTGGCCAACTTTTTTTTTTTTACTTTTAAAAGTATTTTTTCTATAACCTCTTCGGCCGAAGAGGTTGTAAAAAAATGGTTTTAAAAGGCTCTAACGATCAGGCTACTCAGCTGGGATCGTCAGAGCCTTTTAAAAGCTTTTTTTACAACCTATTTGGCTGAAGAGGTTGTAGAAAAAATGCTTTTAAAGGGTTCTGACAATCCCAGCTGAGCTGTGCGATCATCAGAGGCTTTTTTTTTACTTTTAAAAGAATTTTTTGGCCGAAGAAAAAATGCTTTTAAAAGTTTTAAAAAAACCCTCTGATGATTGCGCAGCTAAGCTGGGCATGGGCGGGGTGGGGGGGAGAGAGCAGGGATTTTTGCTATCAGTTCTCCGAACCACCCACTGCCATTGCTACCAGATTGGGAGATCCGGTCCAAACTGGGAGCATTTCACCCCTGGGTGGAGTGCAGAGAACTTAAAAAACAAATAAACTCTAAAGTTATAAACTCTAAAAGACTAAGAATTAAGTCTCTTTTTAAATGAGTGATACTTATTTCTAAGCATTCTTTGGATTGTGGTGTAAAGATTATATATTTATGTATTTATTTTATTACATCAAATATTTACTGTAAAAACTAAGGTAGTTTTTTTCAGAACTCAAAGTGCATCTCAATGCAATGTAACCAGAGTGACTAACTTTTTGAAAGGATTACATTAATTAATACATGATAGACCTATTATTAGTTATTGGCCATTATTATAAACTTTGATATATATAGACTATAGATATTATTTGATACCTTAAGCAGAATAGTGGATAAAATTGGTCTTTGTTGTGACTCAATAAAGGGTTTTTAGTTTTTTTCCTTTTTAATATTATGTTTTCTGCATGTTGGTTTGCTGGTACTTGGTTGGATTGCAGACATTGTTAGACATGCAGTAGATGCAGTGAAATCAAGTGAAATTATGGTGGCTATCTCCAACACACCCTTCTCTTGGATTCCTGGCCCTTCTAGCATTTTCCCAGTAGGAAAATGTTGGAATAGATCCAGGGGGTATCTTTCTGATCCTGCAGTATTAATCTTGTCCAGTTGCCATCTCCTGTTTTAATGATCAGGAAAGTCCATACCAGATAAAGTAGTAAATAAACATGTTGTCAGGGATCCAAGTAACCCCCCCAACGAAAGAAGACTCTGAGGCTAGAAGTTCCTCAAAGTTCCATTTTATTAGAGATGTCATATTGGCACATCTGGGAAAACCCGAATCTGAAAGCTTCCAAAAGAAAGTCCAAGTCCCTGCCCATCACCCGCAAGTTCATCACATGGTCCAATCAGTGCACCATCCCAACTGGAGATGCCTCCCAGTCATACCACTCCAGGTGCATGGCAGGATATCCTTGACTCTCAGAGAAAAGAATGTAATTGTGGCTAGATATCTCTCCAACTCCATACCATCCCCCCTCCCAGTTTCCCACATCACTAAATGTGGCAGCCCTGAAGAGCCAGAATAAAAGATGGTTTCCAGGACTGACACCTGTAGCTTTTACTACTTCCTATGAGGTTTGTAATTGGGAGTGGGGTGTGTATGTGTGTGGGAACCCTAGGGCCAGTATCCATAGCATCCAAGATCTAGCTCTCAATAAGCAGTGTAATCAAGTATAGAAAAATATGATTCTAGCAAAATAAACTTGGCACACAGCAGTAAAATAAAATCACACAATTCCTTGTCTATATAATCTTTTACCTCACCAGGAGCCCTTTGTTAAAAGTTATTTCTTTTAGTGAAGATTGAATTGTTGTTCTTTTCATCAGACATCCACAGAGCCAAGGATCAAATTTCACCTGTTTTCTTTCCAAACGCCTCTATTCCTTCTGCATAACTGACAACACTTTGATGAGATGGTGAGTCTGTACAGTCACTCCCTGAAAACTCTGAACTGAGCTCTCAGAAGACGTTAATAGCCCCTGTGTGTATTTTTTTTTATTTGTTTGATTTATAACCCAGAAGTAAAGGGGGTTAATGTATACAATTTTATTTATTTACTATTCCATTTTTACACAGCCGTAATCTGAGTCTTTGAGTCTCAATGAAGTAAAATACTTTAGAAACTATTATTTCACAGAAAGAGTAGTGAAAGCTTGGAACCTACTAGTTCCCAAGAAGGACTATGGGAGACATGATAGCAGTGTTCCAATATCTCAGGGGTTGCCACAAAGAAGAGGGAGTCAAACTATTCTCCAAAGCACCTGAGAGTAGAACAAGAAGCAATGGGTGGAAACTAGATCAAGGAGAGAAGCAACTTAGAACTAAGGAGAAATTTCCTGACAGCTAGAACAATTAAGAAGTGGAACAACTTGCCTGCAGAAGTTGCGAATGCTCCAACATTGGAAATTTTTAAGAAGCTATTGGATTACCATTTGTCTGAAGTGGTGCAGGGTTTCCTGCCTAAGCAGAGGGTTGGACTAGAAGACCTCCAAGGTCCCTTCCAACTCTGTTATTATGTTATGTTAAATACAGAAGAGCTCTCTCTTCACTGTCTTGCAGAATGTAATCATTATCAGGATAAGTTTGATCTCCTGGTGAGGGCCATTCCATAATGAAGGAGATGTGACAAAAGAAGAATGTCTTCCTACATTCAGCACACTACAATTTTTCTCAGTGCCCAGGGTGAGGTCATCTGGGTTTCTGGAGAGAGGTTGTTCTTTTGGACAGGCACTGCCACAGAGAAAGTCCTGAGTCCAATAAAATGTTTGGCTTGTGCATGTCTGTCAGGTGCTAATAACCAGAAGCATTCATTGAGTTCAAAGGTTAGAGGAATTAATTGTTGTTACCTGTGCACAAGAATCTATTTAACTAATGGTCAGTGCTAATTTGTCACTAGATAAGGGTCAGTGAGACTCATGGGGAGTGGGGGGTTGGACTTGGGTCTCGTTGCAACACAAAGACTCTAAAACGATGACATATTTAACTGCACCATTCAGCTCGGCCTGCTCTTCTCCTACAATATCTTCCCTGCTAGACCTGGTGGGTGAATATAAACAATGGGAGATAGACATTCCTGCAATTCATATGCTATGTGGGGTTTCATAAATGACAATGATCATCACTACTTTCAGTTGGTGCCAGTGAAGCTGATGGAGCAGTGGAGTTGCATGGACATAATAGGAAACACCAAAAACTTCCATCGCTGTTGCATTCAGGACCAGCTGAAGCTTCTAAATGTTCTTTAAGGCAATCCTACATAGAAAGCATTACCGTAATCCAAATGGGAGATGACTAAGGCATGAGTTACTGTGAGCAGGGCCTCCTATTCCAGGAATGGGCACAATTAGTGCACAAAACAAACTTAAGCAAAAGCTCCTCCTAGCTGTATCTCCACCTGCTCCTTGAGGGGAAAAAAACCCAGTGACTTCAGGAGGATTTCCAAATTGCATACAACTCTGATTGAGAAGTACAACTGCATCTTGCCACAGTTGAGCTGAAGCCTGTTTTACCCCATTCAAATCCCCATAGCCTCTAGGTGCTGACCTTGGCAGACTAACCAGTTGGCCCAAGATGAAGGGAAGGTTGGAGACTGCATGAAAAATTATCCCACAAATCTGAGTGACTTTGTTGGCAAAATGCTGCTGAAATTGAACACAGAAGCTAGGGTGGGACTTGTTGACAGTTGTTCCCCAAGAGGACCTTTGCAATGCTAAACTGAGATTCTGAGAAGAAAAGTGGAGTGGTTTCATCATTATTATCACCATGGTGTAGGCCTGAACAGACCTGTGGTTAGTCAGTTATTTACTAGATAAAGTGATATTTTACTAGAAGAGTACTCAAATCTTCTGCTCGAAATAAAATTCCCTATACCACCAGGCTTGAAATTTTAGGCCTAGATAGCCTCGAACTACGTCGACTCCGTTCCGACCTATGCTTAGTTCATAAGATCATTTACCAAAATGTTCTACCTGTAAATGAATACTTTAATTTCAACTGTAATAACACAAAGGCTATCAATAGATTTAAACTCAATGTAATTCGCTCTAATCTTGATTGTAGGAAATATGACTTCCGCAATAAAGTAGTAAATGTCTGGAACACTCTACCTGAACCTGTTGTTAGTCTCTCTAATCCCCATACCTTTCATTGTAAACTGTCTACCGTGGACCTTTCATGTTTCTTAAGAGGTCCCTAAGGGGGCATGCATAAGTGCACCAGTGTGCCTACCATCCCTGTTCTACTGTCCCCATTTATGTGTAATCATTCTATGTGTTTATGGCTATGTTTTGCCAATTTATATGCTTTCCTTTTATGCCATTTTTTTTCATGTGTCCATGTCTATGGCTATACTGTTACTTGTTTCCTTGTTCTTGTTGATAAATAAATAAATAAAATAAATAAATAAATAAAGTTCCATTTTTGTCTTCCTCCACTGACACAGAAGTCCTCTTCTGCTTCTTGTCCCACAGCTCCTTGATGAAACAGAGATCCAAGTGCCTCACTCAGAAGAAAGAGACTGCTTGAGCACAATCTCATCAAGGCTCCTGGCAGTCTCTTCTCACAGGGTTTCAATAGAAATGCCTTCCAAATCACAGGAAAACTCCCCAGTTGCTACACAGAATCCACCTGGTTCTATAAAGAACCTGAAGTGGGCCATCAGTATCGATCTGTTTTGTGTTATTGGCACAGCAGAAGGTCATTTGTCTTACTCAGACCTAGTAATGATCTATTCACAGCAAAGGAGGGATAACAGTCTCCTCTTACTCTGCTCTGCAAGACAAACAAGAACTAACATGTGTCTGCCTGTATATAGCCTGGACCCAAGATTATGCAAGACAAGCTCATGGTTGCTTTGGTGGTCATGAATGAATCATGTAAGATAATTCCATTTAAGAAAATAGAGTGCTTAGTCCAAATTCCTTAAAGAACAAAGTGATTTGATTTTGTAAATGAATAGATGGAACCCAGTTCCGCATCCTTTCTCTGATTCATATTCTTCCCCTAAATATAGGTTCTCTCTGCCCCCCCCCCAAGCGTTTGACAAAATGTTTCCTGTAAAATTGGAAATCACCTATCCAGGGAAGAAAATGATCATGGTGAGATACCGTAGTTGCAGAACTATGTGGTTCCATAGCCTCCATTCTTACCAGAATTCTATTTTATAGGATTTGATATGACTATTTTACAAATGGGTTTTTTTTTTTGATATCCATACTGAAATGTTCAGAAACTCTGCAAACTTTTGAGTATATATCTAGGTACATATACTTGATATGCTTTATTAACCAGAGTGGGATTTCTTTCTGAGTAAACCTGCATGGGATTAAGTAGCATACCTCTCACTGCTTTCAAAATTTATGAATGGGCTTAATCCTGCCACTGAAATTAATGAAACTGATTTAGTCCTAAATTCTGAGCTTCTTAAAAGGCAGATTTATACATTTATATCATTCCATTTTTAGAAATACTTGATTTCTTCAGGAATTCTTCTTGAACATCAAGTCTCATGCTAACTCTCTTGCGACCAATGTTACCCCTTTTACAAAGTGAATGGTACCATTTGTTTGACCAGGTTCTGACCAGTTCTGGAGAACCGGTAGTGGAAATTTTGAGTAGTTCGGAGAACCAGTAGTAAAACTTCTGACTGGCCCCGCCCCCATCTATTCTCTGCCTCCCGAGCCCAGCTGATTGGGAGGAAATGGGGATTTTGCAGTAATCTTCCCCTGGAGTGGGGAGGAAATAGAGATTTTATAGTATCCTTCCCCTGCCATGCCCACCAGGGCACACCCACCAAGCCATGCCACGCCCACCAAGCCCCACCCACAGAACCAGTAGTAAAAAAATTTGAAACCCACCACTGATTCACAAGGGTGCTATTCAACAGGAATTCAACACGTCACATCTTTGTGTGTTTGATAGCTCATATGAGGTGATGGTGGTGGTGAGGGAATAATGTTGCTATTTCCAGAGAAGAGGATCCACCAAGTGGATGGCAAAATGGCTATCTGGCTGCAACCCAGAACTTCATCCCTAAATTACCTTATTAGTATTTAATAGCAAATTACCAATGAAAAAAGTGATAAATGTCTCATCCTCCTACTCTTTTGCTGTTCCTGCTGGTCTTCCACCCATTCTAAAGTGATAGCAGAAGGAAATCTGTGTTAGACTACCATGTTTCCCCGAAAATAAGACCCTGTCTTATATTTTTTTGAACCCTGAAATAAGCGCTTGGCCTTATTGCCATGTGCTAAAAAGCCCAATTGGGCTTATTATCAGGGAATGTCTTATTTTGGGGGAAACAGGGTATGTTGGCAAAACTCCAAGAATCTGGTAACATCTTTTCCAGCTAACATATTTTACTAAAAAGCATAAACTTTCATGAGCTGCATTTCTTTCATCATGTGTGTAAAGTGACTAGACTAATGTAGGATTTAGGGGTGAGATTGGCAAGAAAAGGAAGACAAGATAGGTTGATTATTCAAATGCAGGTTACATGGGAGGTGGATTACAAATACCTTATCAATTAACAATTGCAGTGTGTTAAAAGCTTATTGTTTGCTGAGACTGTGTGAGATTGCAGAAAACTTTTGATGTATGTGAGTTCAACAATTTTACTCTCAATGGTGGAGTTAAAGCCCTGTTTTTCCAAAACAGTTATTTTGAGATCTGCCATGGAGTATTGTGGGAGGTTGAAATGTACTACTTTGCCTTTGCTTTGAGTCCTGATATCAAACTTGCATGCATTACTTCTTTATTACTTCTTTTTCACAATATTTGTCCTATGTACAATCCAGATGGACATTGGTGGCCAGTGATGACATTATCACTCTGAAGAAAGAAAACGTGAAAGTGCCTCAAATCTTGTCCGTACTTGTTGAAGCCTGTGGTAGTACAGTTGGTACAGATAGACTTGTTCTACAGATACTGCAGGTCTCTATAGGTTGATGGTGGAGTGGAAGTTATTGAAATCTTGATGAAATTAAAAGACAGACTTATTTCCAGATGACAAAAGTGTTATAAATGAATCCCAAATGAAAGGAGGGGTTTCAGGGGATGAGAGTTAAGAATGAGTTCTAGATTAGCTTTCAAGATTCTGGCATATGTAGAAGTCATGCATGTGCATGAGACTCCACCATTGATTGTCAAGTACACGTTATTACTAATGGTGAAGTAATTAAGGACAAATACAAAATCACACAGTCTGGTGGCATACTTTGCTGGTTTGACATCAGTAATTTTTTTTTATTTTTAATTTTTAATTTACATTTATATCCCGCCCTTCTCCGAAGACTCAGGGTGGCTTACAGTAATGAAGTTCTTAGTGGCTTGAAGTTCATGTATGTGAGGAATGTTGGTAGATAATGCCTCCATGATAGCTAAAATTGTGTTCTTATAGAGATTGCTCATAGAGTTTGGCTTTCTTAGGTAGATTGTGCTATCTCTTATGTAGCACTTAGGCTTATATACCGCTTCACGGTGCTTTACAGCCCTCTCTTAGCAGTTTACAGAGTCAGCCTATTGCCCCCAACAATCTGGTCTTCATTTTACCAATCTGGGAAGGATGGAAGGCTTAGTCAACCTTGAGCTGATCAGGATCATATCCCTGGCAACAAGCAGTGAGTTAGCCCACAATACTGCATTCTAACCACTGCACTACCACAGCTCATGTAGCTAAGAATGCTGGTGGTATAATGCCTGAATATAGAATCTGTGAAAACTGATTCCAGTTGTAATAGTTCTAATGTTTGAAAAAATGGGATGACTTGGGTTGTCTAGTCTGCATTATTTTGGGAAGTAAATAGAAGCGGTCTGGTTGGGGATTCTGTTTCCATGTAGATATGATCTGTATCAGAGGTGGGTTTCAGCAGGTTCTGACCAGTTCTGGAGAACCGGTAGTGGAAATTTTGAGTAGTTTGGAGAACTGGTAGTAAAAATTCTGATTGGCCCTGCCCCCATCTATTCTCTGCCTCCCAAGTCCCCACTGATTGGGAGGAAATGGGGATTTTGCAGTAACCTTCCCCTCCCACACCCACCAAGCCACACCCACCAAGCCACGTCATGCCCACCAAGCCACACCCACAGAACCGGTAGTAAAAAAAAATTGAAACCCACCACTGATCTGTATGTGTTTACAAGAGTCTTCCTTCAGATTCTATAGTACTCTCTGACAGATTGTAGTGAGATCTGAGGGGTGAAGCTGGCAGAGTACAGTGTTGGAGAGTTGCTCCTTAGCTTCCCTGAGGTAACTCACCTTATAAATATATTTTTTATACTTTTTAAAATAATATTTATATAAATATAAATAAGGTGAGTTACCTCAGGGAAGCTAAGGAGAAACTCTCCAACACTGCACTCTGCCCTGTTTGTCAGCTTGTTTGATTATGATGTTATTGTTATTCCTAAGGCCTCTGATGGTATCTTGTTCTGCTCTACTGAGATTGTTGTGTACAGATTTTTTTTAAAAACTGATGATTGTGGCTTTAGTGTGTTGGCAAAAACATTCAATGTAAAAATCCAATTCCCTATTTCTCATATTTGGGTGCATCTATGCATTTTAAAAATATTTGGTGGAATTTGGTGCAGTCTGTAGTTATACACTGTTCCAGGAAGTGCTGGGGTGAATGGGACTCCCAAGTGTTTTATACATCAGGTGACAGGAGCAGAACATAGAATAAGAGAGTTGGAAGGGACCTTGGAGGTCATTTAGTCCAACTCCCTGCACATTTATACCATTTGATATAAATGGAGTCTATACCATTTCAGACAAAGTGACTGTCTAGTCTCTTCTTGAAAGCCTCTACTGATGGGGTACCCACAACTTCTGAAGGCAAGGTTGATTGTTCTCACAGTTAGGAAATTTCTCCTTAGTTCTAAGTTGCTTCTCTTCTTGATTAGTTTCCATCCATTGGTTCTTGTCTTGCCTTGGTGCTTTGGAAAATAGTTGGCCTGTAGAAGAAGGCCCTGAAGAAGATTTTATCCAGCTTTGTTGGTCTTCAAAAATGTAGCTGTTTCAACACATTTATTTTGCAGAATGGGAAACAATGGGAAGAGGTTCTTAGGATGGTTTATTACCCTTTCTCTTTTACAAACAGTGTGATTAAAATGCTGCATGGGAATCTGTATCTTCCTTATCATCCTTAGTGTGCACCGCTGAACTTTTAGCCTCAGATGGAGCTCAGATGAACAAGATAAAGTTAATTGGGCACCGATAAGTATTAAGGAGACTTTGTTTGTTTCAGCCAGATACTCTTTGGCAGGCAGGAGGGGAAGATAATGAAGCTGCTCCATTGTCATTTTTCACTCTGCTTTTCAGCAGTGTGAAAAGGGATATTGCAGACTGACAAACAATATTCCTCTAATCTGAGAATGTGTGCGTAACCCAATGGCCCTGAGCACTCCTTTATGGCTCCTTTATTTTCTGCACATAACTTCATGCTTTCCCACTGCTTCTAATGTTCCTGAAATGGTTTATATCATCATGAAAATATAATTTCCTTTATGGGTTAAACATGAATCTTTCTCACAGTCCATCAGGGTTAAAATTCCCAATGAGGCAGGAGATGAAGTTAGTGTTTGCTCTGACGGGTGCCGCTTTCGAAAGCAATAATTACCTTTTCAAGTTATCTTTACATTTTTACTCTACCTTGGAGCCATTTGTACCGCTTCTGAGTTGACAGTTCACTGTTCAGATAGTCATGTGTAGTGTTTAATAGGTCGATGGAAAAGAAGGGCATAAATGTTTTAAAATAATATTTACAGTACTATTTAGCAGTGTTTTAGCTGCCATTCAAAATCGTCTTGTCTGAAAATCAGCTTCCTTGAAGCCACTAGTGATCATTACGGTAATATTTACTCAGTGGAGATGCACACTAAGGAGATTGTCTAAAGTAACCAGTGCCTTCCAGATATATACTTCAGTTCCCATAATCCACTAGTCAGCAAGGTTCTAGGAGCTGGAATCCACCACTTACAGATTGGAGAAGTCTAATTTTAGGATTACTTTTTGTGGCAGAGCTAGATCTAAGAATTAAAAATTTCATGGTTTTGTTTCTTATATAAAATTTTTTATCTTTTTTTAAATCAATTTTTTATTGATTTTCCACCCTTCCCCCACCCCCCCAGAGTTTATGAACTGAGTATTGGCCATATCAAATCTTATACAACTTAACATATCCAAATACATTTTACTTAGTTACAATTTCTGCCAAAATATTCTTTTTCCATATTTTAATCATATCTTGATATTTCTATGCTCGTTTATATAAACCACAACTTCTTTCGCCCTCAAGTTCTAATTTCTCCATTTTTACTAATATATATTCTCTTTTATTGTTTTTTAGCTAATTCAATTTTTATCCTGATATATTCAAACATGTTAGGGGTTCCATTTCATCTTTTTCATTTTACAGCAATCTTTCTTCTCTTTCGCATTCCTCTCCCTCCCTTCTTTTATCCTTCCTACTTTCTTCTCTCCTCTCCTACTCCTTCTCTACTTTCCCTTCCTTTCTCCCCTTCCTCCATTCTTCCTCCCACTCTAACTTTCTCTCCTACTCTTATTTCCCCTCCCTTTCTTCCTCTCCTCTTCACTTTCTTCTTTCCCTGTCTCTATTTCGCCCTTTCTTTCATCTCTCTCCTCCTTCTTATCTCTCTCTATTGCTGTATTCATTTTCATTTCACTATTTTCCACTATGGTGTCCAGACAACCCCGATTTTCCCATTTATTGAGTATGTTTCTCAGAATTCCCCTCATATGTTTTAATTATTAACATTTTTATCTTATTCCATTTTTACCTTACAGCCTTTTAATTAATGCAACCTTCCACCTCTTATTTTCTTTAAATTCTTATTTCCAGTTCAATTATTATTTTTCTCTTTCCTTAGGATACATCATTTACTAACATTTCAATTTTGTTCCATTCCAATTTTGATCATGTGACCTTGGGGATGCTGCAACGGTTGTAAGAGTGAAAAACGGCCATAAGCCACTTTTTTCAGTGCCGGTTTAACTTCGAATGATCACTAAATGACTGTTGAAAGTCGAGCACTAGCTCTAGCACTAGCACTAGATAACTACACACACACGCGCGCGCGTGCACACACACACACATACACACGCACGCATGCACACACAGAGTCTAAACCAAGGGTGTCAAACCTGATCACATCACGGGCTGTATCGAAATGTATTGGGGTTTTTTTTGCCTTTGTGGAACTGGAGTGGGTGTGGCCTACATGGGCCTTATCCGGCCTGTGGGCCGCCAGTTTGACAGGCCTGGTCTATACTGATACACATACACAACTAGATGAGAGAGATGGCAGTTTAGAAATAGGCTAAATGAATGAATCAATGAATAAATAAATAAATAAATAAAATAAAAAATAAAATAAAGTGAAGCAAAATAAAATAAAATAATAAAATAAAATAAAATAATAAAATAAAATAAAATAAAATAAAAAATAAAATAAAATAAAACAAAATGATACAAAGAGCCTAAAATATACTCTAGAAAATTGGGAGACCACATAAAGCAGTTCTGAAAGCCACATAAGGGTTACAGGAAAGAAATGAGAAAAAACATTCCCATGACATTGGAATCTATCCCTGTGTAATTTAAAATTAAAACAACAACAAAGTAACAACAAACTAAGAAAAGATATCGTGACAGGCAAATTGGACAAGCCAACATTTCTGGCCTTCATTCTTTAACATATTCTCACTATCGTTCAAATATTTTAAAGATTTTTCTGGAGAATGTAGTTTTCTTAATTCTCTTAATTTGCAAAAATAATTTTCACACACATTATGATTAAACACCCACTTTGGCATAGCATCTGAGCTCCTGTAATTGTCACAGCAGGACTGTGAAGGAAAAGGCTGAGTGATTGTGCAATGCTGAGACCAAAGTCGCAATGAATATCAGCCTTATAAAGGTGAGAACAATTAAGCTAATGGTTAAGGTAACACATAGAAGTAAACTAAGAGAAAACAGAAGGAAGAATATAATTTATATCTTTCTTCCCCAGCCTGGTGCCCTCCACATATGTTGAAGTTGTAACTCTCCATGCATCTGGAGGGTAATAAATAGGAAAAGATAGATTTATTGCACTACATTATTAATCTGTTATGCTGGTCACAGTATTATCTTTATGACAAATCTTTTCTCAATTATTTTTACACGCTCTAATTGTTGATTGGAATTAAACTTTCTATAAAGTTCCTACAGTTTTTTCCTTGCCAAGTTATATCAAATGGTAGTACTGGGAAGCAAATCTTTCTGGGCCATGGGACATGCAACAGTTTCAGGATGTTAAGAACATATGCAATTGTCAAGTTGGCACTGTAATTAGATGGCCATCATCATATTGTGGCACTTGCTACAATTTTATTATACCCATAACTGTTTATTGCTACTGTTGGAACCTGAACAAGTGATTACCTTCTGTTTGGTTATTGAAGAGGATCTGTTTTGATGATATTTTGGATGGAATCTAAGAAATTTTCGTCATTGTCTCTCCCTGCACACCAATGGCAGATGCAGAATGTGAGACTATGCTGAAGCTTGCCTTAGGTAAAGATGAAACAAGCACATAAGCAAAGCCAGGAATTTTGTCTAAAAGATCCCTTCAGGGAGGTAGTTAAGTTGGAAACAAATCGTTCAGAAACAAAGGAAAAAATGTCACCCGTACTAGACAAAGGAAGTTGGGTTTAGAACACCATAGAAA
Source organism: Ahaetulla prasina (assembly GCF_028640845.1). Lineage (NCBI taxonomy): Eukaryota > Metazoa > Chordata > Lepidosauria > Squamata > Colubridae > Ahaetulla > Ahaetulla prasina. The sequence continues at coordinate 176,041,009 of NC_080539.1, read as the reverse complement.
AGCATCAATAGTAACTAAACATTTATTAAAGATCGTATGATTACATATGCTTCCATTACAAAGAAAGACAATTAGTTAAAAGTTTTCAGAGGGAAAAAAAACTTCCTAGAGATTTTAACTTTTCATACTGAACGATGCAGATAATTCCTTGCTGATACATTTTTATTCTCTATTAAATATACATTTAATTAAATGTATACAGCAGAAACAGAATATTGTTTACACAGTACTAATAAATGAGAACAGAGGACAGAATTATAAGCTTTTATAAAAAGTATTTAGATTTAAATATTTTAAAATATAAAGCCAAATCTTTTCTTTCTAATATCGGTGGGAAAGTGAATACCAATTCTATTTCTTTGGGTTCATCTTGAAAACTGTTGTTCAGTCCCACTGATACTCTAGCAAGTGTCTTTCTTGCCATTTAATTCCAGTTACCTACTGTTGGGTTGTTTGATCTTGGTGTCATTGCCATGCATGAAGCTCCACCATATAGTAGTTAAGAGGTTTTGATTTGGAGTGCTCTATTTCTATAAAACATTAGAACTAAAATGTGAAATTGTTTTTCTTAATCTTAAATTGAGATTAATACAACAGAAAATTATCTTTCACCTATTTTAGATACTGTTTAATGAAAGCTGGAAGCAAATGTCATGTGGCTAAAAATACAGTTCATAACTTAGAGAATTTGTAAGTTAGATTCATGTGATTTGGATTTCTACCAGGGGTGAAATGCTCCCGGATTGGACGGGATCGCGCGATCCGGTAGCGATAGCGGCTGCTGGTTCGGAGGACCGGTAGCAAAAATCCCTGGCCCCGCCCCCTGCCTCTGCTGAGCGGCACCATCTGCAGAGGTTTTTTTTTTTTTTTACTTTTAAAAGCCGGTTTTGCTTCAGCAGAAACAGGCCTTTAAAAGTAAAAAACAGCAGAACCTTACTTGTATTCCTACTTGTAGAAAATATGTTTTCTACAAGTAAGAGTAGAGATTCTAAGGCACTTACCTGATTACTGATGAACGCATGGCCGCAGCCCGAAAACAGTTTCAGTTTCAGCCCAGACAGAATCAATCTATTCTGCTAATCTATTAATCTATTGATTGGGTGATCAACTGGCTGGATTTGCTGGCTGAGGAACTCTGGGATTTGAAGTCCACAATAAAATAAAATAAAATAAAATATTTGTGCAGCTTTCTGAGATTTGGTGTGTTTCTGTAGTGTTTCACTCTAACTACACAAACACACAAAAACTCAGAAAGCTGTATGTGGCATATTGTGTGCGTGTGTGTGTGTGTTAGTTGTGTGTGTGTAAAGTGTGAAAGTTGGTTTTTGAGCTTTTTGTGGCTGTGTGAAGTGTGAAGTGAAGCTGCTTTTACATTGTGTGTGAGTCAGTTGTGTTGTGTTGTGTTGTGTGTGTGTAAAGTGTGAAAGTTGGTTTTTGATCTTTTTGTGGTTATGTGAAGTGTGAAGTGCAGCTGCTTTTACATTGTGTGTGAGTCAGTTGTGTTGTGTTGTGTGTGTGTAAAGTGTGAAAATTGGTTTTTGGTACCTCTTATTGTTTTTTTATACTTTGTTTATTATTTTTATTATTTATTGTTATTGGCCATGCCCACCAAGCCATCTGACCACCAAGCCACGCCCATCAATTAAGCCACACCCACAGAACCGGTAGGGAAAATTTTTAGATTTCACCCCTGATTTCTACTGTTGTAGTCTGAAATCCATGCAACTGTTACAGCTTAAGGTTGCATATATTTTGCTTGCGTCCCCAGGATTTGCAACTTCTCAAGATGTCTGTGGAATTTGCATGCATGGGGAAAAGTTAAAAAAAGTTCTACAACATTTAATGGATAAATCTAGTGCTGCAGTGAATGGCTGATACATGTGATCTGTCAACATTTGTGTGGTCTGTCAATTTTTGATTTTTTTCCCCTTTTGACCAAGGGGCAAAGAAGAGGACTTTTAAGCAAGGTGGTGAAATTGTAGGATTTTTTTTTTTTGACAATGAAATGCATGTCTGGGTCTTCCCTCCATTTTGGGGATGGAGTAATTATAAACATCACATTTTATTATTTCTGTATATATAGCTTTTCTTTTCAGTTAGTTTGATGCAATACAAATATAGCAAAAATTAAACAGCATACAATTCTCTCTTCATAATATAAAAAGGACATGGAGAAAGTCTCTGCAGATATATAAATATGCAGAAAGCAGGAACCACAGTGCTCTGTCACATTATATCTGAGCTACTCACATTGTGAATGACATGTGCAATGCCATTTAAAGAATGATGATATATGTGCAAAATGATTTTGTGGTTGTATTTGAATTGCATTTAAGTCTTTCCTGTTCGGGCTTCAGTACCCAGGGACTACCAAAATGCAGATACATAATCATTTTTATTATTATTTAACATGCATATATTTAGGCATTTGTAGATCTTCTTTCAAGATCTTCCCCTTCTTTTATATTTCTCTTAAAAGAAATCAGCCAAAATCTCCTGATTATGTTTTCTGCATACAATCTTTTGGATGGTTGGCAAATTACCCAGCAGGCTTTGCTACTTTGCATGTGGCTGTTTAGGCCTTCTCCAAATATTTTAATGTCTTCTATCTATGCAGTGTTGTCCCATATCTGCAGCTGGGCAGGGATAAAACGCCTGTTCTGATGTACTATATTGACATGTGCCAATTAGTTATGTGGGACGAGCATGAAAGCAATGTAGGTCACCCAATTCATGCAGATGGCCTCAAAGCCTACCAGGTTTTTCTTCATTCTTGTTCAGATGCTACTTTAGGAGATTCAACCACAGGGAGACTCTATGATGTAAAATTTAGAGGATTTGATCGTAATGTAATTGCAATGTCATAACAAAAAGAGGCTACAGATGAAGACAAGAACAAAAGTGAAACCAACAATCAATTGACTGTTGCAGGTTGAGCAATAATGGAAATTTTATTCCTAGGTCTTTCTTGTGTCTTCCCCCCCATGCTGTAGAATTTTTTCAACTCTTTGTGTTTTGATTTAATCCAATCTACTAATTATCCATTCTGAAGATATTAGCATAAGGAGATTTTCAATACTATAACACTGGGGGGAAAATATTTGAGCATTTGTATTTGGGGTTTGTTTGATGGCAATGTTGTGGCCTGCCGGTGGCCAATGGAGCTGGAAGCAGAGTCGGACAGTGAGGAAGTTGGGGAGGAACTTGGGCTAGTCCTGGGGGCTGGGGAAAGCTTGGACGAAGGCTCTGCATCAGAGGCAGAGAGTGGGCCAAGCAGGGGTGAAATCCAGCAGGTTCTGACAGGTTCTGGAGAACCAGTAGCGGAAATTTTGAGTAGTTCAGAGGACTGGCAAATACCACCTCTGGCTGGCTCCAGAGTGGGAAGGGAATGGAGATTTTGCAATATCCTTCTCCCAGAAGTGGGGAGGGAATGGGGATTTTGCAGTATTCTTCCCCTGGAGTGGGGTAGGAATGGAGATTTTGAAGTATCCTTCCCCTGCCATGCCCACCAAGTCACATCCACCAAGCTATACCACATTCACCAAGCTACGCCCACAGAACTGGTAGTAAAAAAATTTGGATTTCAGCACTGGGGCCAAGGCTATCTGATAGTTATGTGCTATCGCTGGAGTCTCCGGAGCCTTTGGAGTCTGATATCAGTGAGGCAGAAGAACAGTGGGAGCCTGTTCCCAGTGTGCACATGGGCAGAGCTGCCAGAAGACAAAAACAATTAAGAAAACAGGGTCGATTTGGGAGTAAGGCTTGGAGATGATTGGCCCCTCCCATAAGATATAAAAGAGGAGTAAATGGGATGTGAGCTTTTGCAGGAAGCAATGAGTTCATCTGGTCAGTTCAAGCTTTGAAAAGTTCTGTTTGACTCTGTGCCAAGTTTGGCCTTGCCCTGTGCTTGGCAATAAGTTCTCTGGCAGCATTCCAAGGGAGACTGTGAAGCCTTGCGGACTGTAAATGACAATAATTCACAGCCGTGTAAATAAAAAAGGTTTTGCCTGGACTAAGATTGTGCTTTATACTTTCTAAGGAAGCCTAGGTCAGAACAGCCGAAGACTTAAATGTGATTGATTCCTGAGAAGATCACAAGCTGAACAGAAGGTAGAGTTAGATTTTGTATAAAATGGAATGTAAGCAATTGCTTCAAATAAGGAGCCAGTGTCAGGGTTCCGACAGAGTTGACAGCCTGATTGTTTTATTTTACTTATGTTAATATATCTTTATATGTGTTTTGGTATACTATTATAAACTAAACAGAAAGAAGAATATTTGTATGAGAGTTATTAATTAACTTACTTCCATCAAAAAGAGATCAAGACATTGGGCTGATGTTGTCTCATCATTGGAAAATGTGAGAGCTCTTTCATCCATTGTTGTCTTTTGTAGACTTGTAACTATTGCTTGAAAATTAAATGAATGAATTTATAGCTGTGTGTTATCAAGGAACTCCTTTGTCAAAACAAAGGAAATAATAGAGCCATTAGTTCCTATGTTCTGCATTCAGTATGAAAATAAATTAATAATTTCTAAAGAATCCTTTATCTTTATGTGGTCAATTATCCTCAACATTATCAACGTTACAGAAAATCCAGAGGGAAAAAAAATGCATACTCCTGCCAATCACATTTCTCCTGCATATGTGGAAAAGCCCTACCTTAGTTTTTGTGTGTATGACTCCCTTTCCCTTTCAGATTGATAGGCAGTCAGCCACCCATTTCCCATTACAGGAAATAATCTATACACACAAACTGGGGAGAGATAAGAGTCTTAACTTTATAATTTTCTATCATATCTCATAAATGTAGTTATCAGTAGCAACCAGCAACCCGATTGACTCAAGACAATGGAAAGCTCTTTTTGTAGAGGATAATGCTACTCATTTTATTTCTTTCTTTCCTTTCATGAACACCTAAAAAATTTATCAACAGTCATTTTTAATATTTTTTGAATAAAGCCATTCGATTGAAACCCTCTTTAAAGACCCATATCGTGCTTAGCCTTTCTTTGACTAGCTTTGTTGCATGTTGGTGCTTTTTAGATGTGATTTTCTGTTCTTGAAAGGGCTTTTGATTATTACTTCTCTAAAGGTGATGGAAAGGTGAAAATGATAATTAAATCTTATCTCAAGTGTAATTTTATGATTATATATTACGATACCCCAGACCGATAGATTTGAAATTGTTGTGGGCTGTGAGCAGCTCCCCTGTGTAAAGCTGTTGGGAAAGTGCTAAAACATGACTTTGTAGTCCAATTATTTTTATATCACCATTTGAATGATTTTCCCACTCTCTGGATCCTCTCAATTCTTCTCATCCTCTTCACTGGTGTAATTAAGTAATTAAAGGACAACCACATGCTCTTGTATTGTGCTCATCATCAAGTTTCCATGGAGCTGACAAAAACCAGGGAAATGTCACACAACTACTCATTTACCCTTTTATGTCTATTTACTTTGAAATCAAATAAATGAGAGATTCTTCTTTCATTTGTTTGGCAATGGCTGCAGTCTAAAAGATCAACTTTAATTTGGTATTTACTCAGCAATTCTCAGAGGTTTAGACTGTGACTGTTTGTTCTACATCTACACGGCTGAAGTATCAAAACTGAGGTTCTCCCAGATAACCTCCCAGAGCATAAAACTATGGTGGAGTGACTGCCAATTCAAGAGAGGTAATGGAAGAGGGAACACTCTAGTGCTATCTATTGCTCATCTGGAAATGGGTTTTAGAGGTTTTTGAGGCTGGCATGATTCAAATTTTTGCCTCTTTTCTTTTCTTCCAAATTTTTTTCTGATCCAATTGTTTGCCATTGTTTTGGTGTGCTACTAACAAATCAGTATAGGAATGAGAGCAAGTTGAATGTACCCATACCACATTAAGTTGCTTTCAGCACTTTCTTGAAAGAGGCAATCATCTCTTTCCAACTTCAGGATGTCCGCACAGCAAAATGTAGTCCGCATGTATAAACATGTAAAGAACGGTTGCTGGAATTGAGTATGTCTAGTCTGATGAAAAGAAGGACTAAGGGTGACATGATAGCAGTGTTCCAATATCTCAGGGGCTGCCACAAAGAAGAGGGTGTCAAGCTATTCTCCAAAGAACCTGAGGGCAGGACAAGAAGCAATGGGTAGAAACTAATCAAGGAGAAAAGCAACTTAGAACTAAGGAGAAATTTCCTGACAGTTAGAACAATTAATAAGTTGAACGACTTGCCTGCAGAAGTTGTAAATGCTCCAACACTGGAAGTTTTTAAGAAAAGTTTAGATAACCATTTGTGTGAAGTGGTGTAGGGTTTCTTGCCTAAGCAGAGGGTTGGACTAGAAGACCTCCAAACTCCCTTCCAACTCTGTTATTCTATTCCATGGTCTATGATTGGGTTTAAAGGTTGACAGTGCTCAGAATATAATTCTTCATTTAGTAGACCCATGATTCTCTGTGTCCATGACTAAATAGCTCCCTCTGGAAACTGACTGAGTCCATCAGTTGCCTGAGGTAGGCCAATCAAATACAGTCCAGGTCCCAGAAATGGTATATGTTTGTGTGTGTGTGTGTGTGTGTGAGAGAGAGAGAGAGAGAGAGAGAGAGAGAGGGAGGGAGACGGAGGGAGGGAGGGAGATTGATCATAGAGAACCTAGGGCCAAAAATTTGGATCAGGTCCATGGTTTCCATGTTGGCCATGAATCCCCTAGTTGCCTCTAGGGCTGGACCAAAAGATTTGAAAATCACAGAGTTAAAAAGCTTGGATAAGGATGGTGTTAGGCTGCAGGGAAGAAGATAAGTGAGCAGCAATCCCAACAGTCCCTATGGCCTCATCTTGCCAAGAATCTCACAGCCACCTAAATATTACCAGAAACTCCCAGATAACAACTATTCTCCTTTCTTGCTGCCAGAGCCACAGCTGGTGCCACAGCTAAAATTCAAGCAGGTTTCAAAGAGGAGAACTCTCCCCTCCATTATATGCCTTACCAGGTTTGATGATACTTGTTTGATGATATAGATCAGCATGTGTCAAACTGAAGGCCTGCGGGCCGCATCCAGCCCACGTGGCCATCCTGGGAAACTCTAAGGGGCTGGTCCATGTCGCTTTGGCCCAGCCCATGCCATCTGGTATGCATGCACACAGGAGGCAGCATGGTGTGGACCCGGCCTGTGCATGCACCTGCCTCATGTGCACACACACACAGGCCCGGATGACATAGGCCGTGCCTCCTCCCCCTGCCCCCCGGAGGACAACCACAATGCTGATCTGGTCCTCAATAAAATTGAGTTTGACACCCCTGATAGAGATCATCCATTGTGGATGAGGTGAGCTTTATTATAGACCAACCTTGCAATAAGCAGCAAGAGTCAGATAATGGAGCTATTGAAGCTTGGAGATGAGGTCTTGGGGCTGAGCTTAGGGAGCTGGAATGTGGTATCAGTCTTAGATACCAAGACCATCAACTTCACAGGCAGTTTGCCCCTGGTCTCTTGCAGTATCTCCTCAAGCTAGTCACCATGGCAATGTCCCCACTCATTATCCATTAAAATGGCTGTCCTTCCTAAATGTTATTTATGTAAAATGTTATTTAGGTTTGATACACTTCACATATCCTTATATATTATTTGGTGTTATACATAAGAAAGATTCTTTCTTTAGACATAGTGTTAAAAAGGAATATTTAGAATCGGGCAAGCCATACATATAAGTAAAATGTATAAGGATGTTTATTGGAATGCAGTACTGGTAAAATATTTATCTTTTATTATTCAGAACTCAAACTTGGTACAAACTGAATTGGTGTCAAATTCTAAGTCTGTTAGGTCAATACCATCCCTTCCTGAAATTAAGAAACTAACAACAAATGAATTGTAGAAGTTTGGAAAAAGTCTCTCTCTCTCTCTCTCTCTCTCTCTCTCTCTCTCTCTCTCTCTCTCTCTCTCTCTCTCTCTCTCTCTCCCTCCCTCCCTCCCTCCCTCCCTCCTTCCTTCCTTCCTTCCTTCTTCTTTCTCAGTTGAAGAGGATAAATACAGTAAGCAGATTTCTAAAACAGAACCTGACTAAAGGAAAATATCAGCCTTTTAAGGGCCTTACAGTCTTCTATTAGTATGTCCTCATCTGTCTCAGAACTCTCGAGTATTTTTTCTCTTCAAGAGGAGGAGGAGGAAGCAACAGGAAACAGGAAGTTCTTGGAGAAGCTGGTGCTAATCAGGCCAGGTTTTGGGGTATGTGCTAAAGTGATATATCACAGGCTTTGTCTCCTCCTCCTGCCTGAAGTCACCATTGCTTTTTGTTATTCTGCAGAGAGGATACACATCCACTTTATAAAGTGTTAATACCACTTTATAATGCCTTGGTAAGGCCACACTTGGAATATTGCATTCAGTTTTGGTCGCCACGATGTAAAAAAGATGTTGAGACTCTAGAAAGAGTGCAGAGAAGAGCAACAAAGATGATTAGAGGACTGGACATATGAAGAACGGTTGCAAAGAAACATATGAAGAACGGTTGCAGGAACTCTGTATGTCTAGTTTAATAAAAAGAAGGACTAGAGGAGACATGATAGCAGTGTTCCAATATCTCAGGGGTTGCCACAAAGAAGAGGGAGTCAAGCTATTCTCCAAAGCACCTGAGGGCAGGACAAGAAGCAATGGATGGAAACTAATCAAGGAGAGAAGCAACCTAGAAATGAGAAATTTCCTGACAGTTAGAACAATTAATCGGTGGAACAACTTGCCTGCAGAAGTTGTAAATGCTCCAGCACTGGAAATCTTTAAGAAAATGGTGGATAGCCATTTGTCTGAAATGGTGTAGGGTTTCCTTCCTGGGCAAGGGGTTGGACTAGAAGACCTCCAAGGTCCCTTCCAACTCTGATATTATTGTTGTTGTTGTTGTTGTTGTTGTTGTTGTTGTTGTTGTTGTTATTATTATTATTATTATTATTATTATTATTATTTAGCATCTTTGTTCACTCTTTATTCACCCTGAGTCCTAATAATGACCCACCTTCATAATATTTGATCATATACATCTTTTGATAAGACCAACCATATCTGAAAGTTTTTAAAAAGTAATTGTTCTGAAAGACTTATATTGACTTTTTGATGAAAGAAAAAAAAGATTTATGGATTTGAAGATAGAAAAAGATATGGACTATCTTTTTGGAAGGGATTTTTATAAAATTTAAGAGAAGGAGGGTTGTAATTATAATTATCTATTGAGAAGATCTCAAGTCATATGTCATTAGTTTCTTTTCTTGTACTTTCTTCCTTCTTCCTTCTTCCTTTTCTTTCTTTTTCTTTATATTTGACTTTTACTGTGTGTAAAATTCTAAATAAATATAAATTAAAAAGGGATTTGAAAAGTAAAAAAGTATGGGAAGAGAGCTTGTGATCCAAATTTTAATCCATTTAGAGCTAGTGTAGAGCAGTGGTGGGTTTCTACTGATTCGCCCCAATTTGGGCGAATGGTAGTGGTGACGGCGGGAGGCTCTGCCCACCCACCCGGATAATAATAATAATAATAATATTTTAATTTGTATACCGCCCTTCTCCCGAAGGACTCAGGGCGGTGAACAGGCAGATAAAATATAAATACACACAATAATTAAAAACATCCCTTAAAAAACTAATTTAAATGCCCAAAATGTTAAAAAACGTACTCCCCCTTAAAATAACACAGTTTTAAAAACCCATCCAATAAAAATAAAAATCAGGCTAGTCCAGCCATACGAAATAAATAAGTTTTAAGTTCATGTAAAGGTCCTAAGGTCAGGTAATTGTCAAGTCCAAGGGAAGTTCGTTCCACAGGGTGAGCTCCCACAGAAAGGCCCTCCCCTGGGGCCGCCAGTCGACACTGTTTGGCTGACGGCACCCTGAGGAGTCCTCTCTGTGGAACGCATCGGACGATGGGAGATAGAAGCCGGCAGTAGGCGGTCCCGTAGATAGCCCGGTCCTAAGCCATGGAGCGCTTTAAAGGTGGTAACCAATACCTTGAAGCGCACCCGGAAAACAACAGGTAGCTAGTGCAGTCTGCGCAGGATAGGTGTTATGTGGGAGCTCCGAGACGCTCCCTCAATAACCCGCGCAGCCGCGTTCTGAACTAGCTGAAGTCTCCGGGTGCTCTTCACGGGGAGCCCCATGTAGAGAGCATTGCAGTAGTCCAGGTGAGAGGTAACGAGAGCATGAGTGACTGTGCATAAGGCATCCCGGTCCAGGAAGGGATGCAACTGGCGGATCAGGCGAACCTGATAGAATGCTCTCCTGGAGACGGTCGCCAAATGGTCTTCAAAGGACAACCGACCATCCAGGAGCACGCCCAAGTTGCGTACCTTCTCCATCGGGGCCAATGATTCGCCCCCGACAGACAGCCGCATCTGCAGCTGACTGTACCGAGGTGCCGGCATCCACAGCCACTCCGTCTTGGAGGGATTAAGTTTGAGCCTGTTCCTCCCCATCCAGACCCGTACAGCTTCCAGACACCGGGACAGCACTTCGACAGCTTCACTGGGGTGGCCCGGGGTGGAAAAGTACAGCTGGGTGTCATCAGCGTACAGTTGGTATCTCACCCCAAAGCCACTGATGATCTCACCCAGCGGCTTCATATAGATGTTGAACAGGAGGGGTGAGAGAATCGACCCCTGCGGCACCCCACACATGAGGCACCTTGGAGTCGATCTCTGCCCCCCTGTCAACACCGTCTGCGTCCGATCAGAGAGGTAGGAGGAGAACCACCGATAAACGGTGCCTCCCACTCCCAACCCTCCACCCGGCGCAGCAGGATACCATGGTCGATGGTATCAAAAGCCGCTGAGAGGTCTAATAGGACCAGGGCAGAGGAGTAACCCCTATCCCTGGCCCTCCAGAGATCATCCACCAGTGCGACCAAAGCTGTCTCCGTACTGTATCCGGGCCGGAAGCCGGACTGGAACGGGTCTAGATAGACAGCTTCATCCAGGTACTGGGGTAGCTGACATGCCACCACACTCTCTACAACCTTCGCCATAAAGCGAAGATTGGAGACTGGCCGGTAGTTCCCTAAAACAGCTGGGTCCAGGGAAGGCTTGAGGAGGGGTCTCACCACAGCCTCTTTCAAGGCCGCGGGAAAGACCCCCTCCCGCAAAGAAGCATTTGTAATCCCCTGGAGCCAGCCTCGTGTCACCTCCTGAGTAGCCAGTACTAACCAGGAGGGGCACGGATCCAGTAAACATGTGGTGGCGTTCAGCCTACCCAGCAACCTGTCCATGTCCTCGGGAGTCACAGGATCAAAGTCATCCCAAACCACCTCAACAAGACGGGCCTCAGAACCCTCGCCTGGATCTACCCAATTTTGATCCAATCCGTCCCGAAGCTGAACGATTTTGTCGTATAGATAACCGTTAAACTCCTCGGCACGCCCTTGTAGGGGGTCCTCCCGCCCCTCCTGTTGAAGGAGCGAGCGGGTCACCCGGAACAGGGCGGCCGGGCGGTTATCTGCCGACGCAATGAGGGAGGAAACGTAGGAACGCTTCGCAACCCTCATTGCCACTAGGTAGCCACTAGGTCCTACTATAGGACCTAACTAGTGTCCGGTCAGCCTCAGAGCGGCTGGATCTCCAGGCACTCTCTAGGCGTCTTCTCCGGCGCTTCATCTCCCTCAGCTCCTCGGAGAACCAAGGAGCTGGTTGAGACCGACGCCGGGTCAGAGGCCGCAAAGGCACGACACGGTCCAAAGCTCCAGCCGCGGCCCGTTCCCAGGCCGCAACTAGCTCTTCAGTCGAGTCATGGGCCAAGTGTTCGGGAAACGGCCCAAGCTCCGTCAGGAACCTCTCCGGGTCCATCAGGCGCCTGGGACGGAACCAACGCATTGGTTCCGTCTCCCTGCGATGGTGGGTAGCGGTCAGAAAGTCTAGACGAAGGAGAAAATGATCTGACCATGACAAAGGTTCCACAACTAAATCATTTAAAACCAGATCATTAGACCACTGGCCAGAGATAAAAATCAAGTCTAGGGTACCTCCCCCGACGTGGGTAGGGCCGTCAATTAACTGAATCAGGTCCATGGCCGTCATGGAAGCCATGAACTCCTGAGCTGTCGAGGATGCTACGCCGGCTGATGGCAAATTGAAATCCCCCATGACCAATAGTCTGGGGGTTTCAACTGCCAACCCGGCCAGCAACTCCAACAGCTCAGGCAGGGCTGTAGTCACGCAGCAAGGAGCCAGGTACATGATCAACAAGCCCACCTGAGTTCTACGACCCCACTTCACGAAGAGGGATTCACACCCAGCTATCTGAGGCACAGTGGTTTCCCTCGGCTCAAGACTGTCCTTAATGATAACCGCCACCCCTCGACCCCTACCCTGGGCCCTCGGCTGATGGAATGCTCAGAAGCCTGGTGGGCACATCTCCACTAGGGGGACCCCCCCTTCGGTGCCCAGCCAGGTCTCCGTAATGCCCATAACGTCCGCGGTCCCTTCCTGAATAAGATCTGAAATCAGGGGGGCTTTATTAACCGCGGACTTGGCATTACATAACATCAGCCGGAGGCCCAGGTCCCGATTATCCTGGCCACTCGGGTCACGGGAAATTTCTGGGGGGCCGGAGCACGCAATCGCTCGTAAACAGCGAGGGCGAGCCCCCAAAACCTGATGTGGCCCCCCCCTTCCGTCATAGCTGTCTCTCCCACTGGACGCTCTGCGCATGTGCAGAAGGTACTGCACATGTGCAGAAGCGCCACACACATGCTCCCAGTTCCGAACCGGTAGCAGAAGTAAGTGGAACCCACTACTGGTGTAGAGGTTAAGGCATCAGACTAGGAACTGGGAGATTGTGAGTTCTAGTTTTAGCTTAGGCACAACGTCAGCTGGGTGATTTTAGGCTTGTCCCAGCTCTAGGAAGGAGGCAATGGCAAACCACTTCTGAAAAACCTTGCCAAGAAACTGCAAGCACTTGTCCAGGCAGTTTCTGAGAATCAGGCATGATTGAACAGAAGGGAGGGAAAAGTGGTATATACAGTTCTTTCAAAATCTGTTTTGGAACATTGTCAAAAATTAACTATATCAAGAATTTGTAAAGAGAGGTGTACTCCCTTAAAACTGCATTAAGCTAATCAAAGTCTTTTTACATTGTGTTGTGGTATATGTGTGATCAAATTAGCACAAATGACTATCTCTGATGGCAGTGCTCATTCCATTACTGTACTTTGAAAGTTTTTGAGGAAATCGCAAGACAGACTCTTAATAAAATGTAGCTTTATTGTTCATTTCCCCCAGGGTATATTAAATTATGCAGCATAAGAGATTAATCTCTCTCTGGTAGTTTTCTGCCAGAAGTCACAGTAGCAAAGCAGTTGAAAAATACAGTACATATTTTCTGAGTATGTTTTGGTACACTGCATACACCACTTAGCTATAGGCAACTTGTAAGGCAATCACTAGAGTAGAGATCCTAGCTTGCTTAGAATAGAACAAGCATGCTTGGGATAAAACTGGACTTTGGTGGTGCTTCCAGCATATTGATAGTGTTCTTATCTTTAATAGGGGATAGTACAAGTGGCATAGAGGTGGCTAAAGCTGGAAACCTACACTACATGTTCTCTATCTTACTGAAAAGTGTTATATGAAAATTTCCATTGACCAAAACCATTCTTCAGAAAAATAGTCCATAACTATTGTCCCATTCGGTGTCAATCATGGCATATGGATGATTGCAACTTGGAATGTAAGAGGAGTAAGTGATAAAGTGCATGCATGAATGAAAGAAAATAAAAGAAAGTAAACTAGACATGTTGTGTGCCTGTGACAGGTTCATTATATCTTTCTGATATATTTTGAAAGTTTCTATCATTATTAACAGAGAGCTGCACTGAATCTCTTGTTTAAAGAACCGCATGCTTTCATTCGTTATTTAGTTGTTGTTCATTGCACATATAGATCTCATTTTTCATATTGACTTATATGTTCCCCTCCCATTTAATTACATGAACTATTTAGGATGCTACAATGGTAAATTTCATGGCAATCACATGAATGAAAAAAAAATAGATATGCTTCCGTAAAACTAACTGAAAGTGAAGGCTGTAATAGAACTGAATTTGATCAGATCCTATGGAGTAGAGTTGACAAATACACGCAGAGATTTGAAAGTGTAGGTTCAAATATGAATGATAGGACTAACCTATATGTCGGAAAGTATAAATTGACTATACCTAAGTTATTATGGATGCATATGAAAATAGAAATACCTAAACCGGTGGTAGTTGCACGTTAATGTTTTAATGAAAAAAAAATAGGAATAAATTTTGGGAAAAACTGCAACATGTTAAATGAATTCAGTCTACAGGAAAACTTATTCTGCTAAGTGACATGGGCAGGAAGAAGATGGAAGAGTAGAGAAAGAATGATTTGACCACTGAAGATACCAGAATGAATGAGAAAAGTGGTGTATGAGGGAAACAAAGCATTAAAAATAAATGGAATGCTTAACAAATGATTCAATATTGATCACGGACTAAAATAAGGATGTGTAATATCCCACTGGTTGTTTAATGTATTTATGTATAAATACATAAGGAATGCTTGCGGTGATATTAGTTAGAAGTATAGTGTTTGGAGATGTGCAAATAAAGCTATGGTTGAAAACTAAATTATTTATAGCATATGTTGTATTCTATGATGTATCAAAGAATATCAGTCTGAAAATTAATGTATTAGAGACCATGATAATTATGTTTGACCAGAGAAATGGAATGAATAATTGCAACTTATATGCATGATGATAGATTAGGGCAAGTGGACGAATCTGGGTCGATCAGCAGAATGTTTATTAAAGTTGGGAAGATGTGTGATAGTGGACAGTATCTGTTGCAAAGAATATATATCAGTTGAAAGAAGTGTTAATGGATGTGTATAAGAGTGAGCTTCTGCTCACTTTGTTATAGGGAAGTGAGAGTTGGATATTTCAGGAGAAATATAAACACAAATTGAATGCAGAAGGAATGGGTTATTTAAGAAGTGTCTGTGGTAAAACAAGAATAGGACCTACAATGAATGGGTGCTGAATGAATGTGGTTTGTACACAAAGGCGAGCATCCAAGATGAAAGAAGTACATTAATGTGGTTTGGTCCTATAGAGAGAATGAATGAGGATCAAATTGCAAACAAAGTTATGAAAGAAGAGAGAATGGGTTGAAAGGAGGGGGAAGGACAAGAAAGTCATGGTTGGATAGAGTTGATGAGACCTTCAAAAAGAGAGAGGTGAGAAGTTTGAAGAACAAAGGACAATGAAGGGAGTATGGATGTGTTGGAAGTAAAGTTAGTTTGCAAGGATAGATTTTTTTTTCTTATGTCATGCCCTTAATTTCTTTGACCTACTATTTATTACTCAATTTGTCTGCACTGATAATATTACTTACTCCAAAAGTATAACAGGGATGTATTTAATAGAAAATAGCAGCAACTATTTTCAATAGGCTGAAAATTAACACAGCAACAAAGAACTTTGAAGGCTCCTTTAAATAAGGATTGCCCTATTCATACCTGGTCTAAATGTCACTAATAGTAATTCCTATTAGATTATAACTTTATATACATATCCCTTGTTGAACACAAATAATGAATATGGATTTTAAACATTTTATATCACTACATAAGATTATATACTGAACTATGAAGTTTTTTTTTTTAATTGTCTGTTGTTTGCTGATAGTAGATTGGCTGGTTCTTTTTAATGTTCAGTTTCTCATAGATCAGTGTATATTTTAATAAAGCTTTTTTTTCCCTCCCAAAGACTAATAAAACTGGATCAGACAGGAACCCAAGTGTTCAATTTCCCTGGCTTCAAATGACCTTCATAAACTAGGTTGATGGAACATAAAATGGAACACGTTAGTCACTATAATCATTCTATCTTGTAACACCAGATGACGAGATATGCAATTGTTAAAGTGAAGAAGCCTGGAAGATGATCTTGAGTTTATAGCTTACCCGGACACCAAAGGCTGATTTGGCCTTGGCTGGCATAAATCTGTTGACATTTTTCTTTCACTATCAGTGCATGAAGATATTGCTAATTTTAATTAAAAACAATATTTATAGAATATAGAGACTGGATCATTATGTGCATGCATTCATATACATATAAACATATATACACACAAACACCATGTACACCCCCATCCACATTTCCCTCTCCTCTAAAATTATGTACTCAATATTTGTCCACTGATGCTGATCATCTTGTGCCCCAAAGGCTGGAATATTCCAGAGAAAACAAAGAGGAAGAAATAGTTGGCAGCAGCAGAATTGGTGGCCTTTGCTCCGCCACTTTTCTTTAGGAAGACAGGATACTTTTTTGGGGGGAGGGTTTCTCTCTAGGCAAAAGTATAGAAAGGAAAATTGCTCGCAGTATAAAAATAAGACAGAAACAAAAATACATGAACTGTGGAGAATGAGTGGTCTTCACTACCTGGTCCCTACTGCCTTCAATGGGTTTACAATATTAGGAGTTGCATTACTATTATGCAAATTTCAGTCCCAAGTCATCAATGAATCAGCCTGAGTGCAAGCCAACATGCAAGTAAGACAAACATTAGGGAAGTAGAGAACATGGCTACCAGATCTGGAATGGAAACAATTCAAAGGATCACTGGATAGCAGAAAAGAGACATAAAACCTGCTATTGTTTTGGATGCTTCTTGGCCATCCAGATTGGGTAGCCCTAAAAGAGGGCTGATCTACCTTATTCTTGTGCAAGGAGATTACAGGAAAAAATAAGACAGAAGTTAGCCATACTTTATTGACTATGAATTGATGGAGATAATAATGAAGGTTTTTGGTGCTATACTTCAGATGATCAAAACCACGCAAACTTTATCTACCAGAATGTGCATCAGGTGGATGAACTGAGATACTTCTGAACTGAACATACAAGAGTTTCAGTTATAACGATAACTGGCTAAGCATATAAGGACACCCACATTAAAAAAGGTAATCCCCACAACTAACAGCTCTGAGCGTCTGAGTTATAGAATGGCAATTATTGCTGCTTTACCTTCCTTCCTTTCTCAGTAAGGAGCAGAGAAATTGACCATACTGAAAAGAAGCCTACTCCCACAGTTAAAATCAGGATGATGATGCCCCCTGGGCTGAGACTAGCCAAAGGAAGGGCAGGGATCTTGGGACACCAATTCTTTGGGAACTGAGTACCCAGCAAGTATACCACTCCAGCAGTGGTGGGTTTCAATTTTTTTTACTACTGGTTCTGGGGGCGTGGCTTGGTGGGCATGGCATGGCTTGGTGGGGTGCCTTGGTGGGCGTGGCAGGGGAAGGTAAAATCTCCATTCCCTACCCAATCCAGGGGAAGGTTACTGCAAAATCCCCATTTCCTCCCAATCAGCTGGGACTTGGGAGGCAGAGAATAGATGGGGGCGTGGCCAGTCAGAATTTTTACTACTGGTTCTCTGAACTACTCAAAATTTCTGCTACCGGTTCTCCAGAACTGATCAGAACCTGCTGAAACCCACCTCTGCACTCCAGTTTTAACCACTTGCCTGCAACTGGAGAGTTCATTACCTAAGAGGGAGGATAAAAAGGCTCCTGTCTGTCTATCAATGGCTAAGTCTTGTTTATAGGAAGGAAGGGAGGGAGGGAATGGAGATTTTACCTTCCCCTGCCACGCCCACCAAGGCACCCCACCAAGCCATGCCATGCCCACCAAGATATCTGAGACAAATTTGGGTAAAGAAGGTAAACAAATAAAATAGAATTTTTATTGGCCAAGTGTGATTGGACACACAAGGAATTTGTCTTGGTGCATATGCTCTCAGTGTGCATAAAAGAAAAGATACGCTCATCAAGAATTCTAAGGTACAGCACTTAATGATAGTCATAGGGTATAAATAAGCAATCAGAAAACCATCAATATTAATATAAATCCTAAGGATACAAGCAACAAAGTTACAGTCATACAGTTGTAAGTGGAAGGAGATGGGTGATAGGAAAGATAAGAAGATTAATAGTAGTGCAGATTTAGTAAATAGTTTGACAGTGTTGAGGGAATTATTTGTTTAGCAGAGTAATGGCATTTGGGAAGAAACTGTTCTTGTGTCTAGTTGTTCTGGTGTGCAGTGCTCTGTAGCATTGTTTTGAGGGAAGGAGTTGAAACAGTTTATGTCCAGGATGTGAGGGGTCTGTAATTATTTTCACAGCCTTCTTTTTGACTCGTGTAGTATAAAGGTCCTCAATAGAAGGCAGGTTGGTAGCAATAGTTTTTTTCTGCAGTTCTAATTATCCTCTGAAGTCTGTGTCTGTCTTGTTGGGTTGCAGAGCCAAACCAGACATTTATAGAGGTGCAGATGACAGACTCAATAATTCCTCTGTAGAACTGTATCAGCAGCTCCTTGGGCAATTTGAGCTTTTCGAGTTGGCTAACCAACTGTTAACCAGGACCACATTAGAATGGATTAGGCCCAGATCCAGGGGTGAAATGCTCCCGGTTAGGACCGGCTCACACGATCCGGTAGTGATGGCAGCTGTCGGTTCGGAGGACCGGTAGCAAAAATCCCTGGCCCCGCCCCCCCACCTCTGCTGAGCCCCACCATCAGCAGAGGGTTTTTTTTTTACTTTTAAAAGAAGGTTTTGCTTCAGCCGAAACATGCCATTAAAAGTAAAAAAAAAGCCTTTGAGGATCCCGCCCCTCAGCTGAGATCGGCAGAGCCTTTAAACTTTTAAAAAAAAATTTAAAGGCTACTCTGGGGATCTCACCTGAGTTCCTCATCAGCAGAACCTTAAAAAACATGTTTTCTGTAGAAAACATGTAGAAAAACTCCTGTTAAAAGAGTCTAAGACACTTACCTGATTACTGATCGACCTCATGGCTTTTTTCCTAGCCGGAAAGCTCCAGTTTCGCTTTCAGCACCAGACAGAACTAATCTAAACTTAGCTAATCTATTTCATCACTGAGTGATTAATGCTGTCTGGCTTTTCTGGCTGAGGAACTCTGGGAATTGAAGTCCACAATAAAATAAAATAAAATAAAATAATAAAATAAAATATTTGTGCAGCTTTCTGAGATTTGGTGTGTTTCTGTAGTGTTTCACTCTAACTACACAAACACACAAAATCTCAGAAAGCTGTATGTGGTATTTTGTGTGTGTGTGTGTGTGTGTGAGTTGTGTGTTGTGTGTGTAAAGTGTGAAAGTTGGTTTTTGAGCTTTTTGTGGCTGTGTGAAGGGTGAAATAAAGCTGCTTTTACATTGTGTGTGAGTCAGTTGTGTTGTGTTGTGTGTGTGTAAAGTGTGAAAGTTGGTTTTTGAGCTTTTTGTGGCTGTGTAAAGTGCGAAATGCAGCTGCTTTTACATTGTGTGTGAGTCAGTTGTGTTGTGTTGTGTTGTATGTGTGTAAAGTGTGAAAGTTGGTTTTTGGTACCTCTTATTGTTTTTTTATACTTTGTTTATTATTTTTATTATTTATTTATTTATTTATTTATTTTATTCAATTTCTATACCGCCCTTCTCCCGAAGGACTCAGGGCGGTGTACAGCCAAGTAAAAAATCACAATATCAATATTAAAAGAAATTAAAACAAGCATATTATAAAATGGCCAAATTTAAAAAACATGTTTTCTGTAGAAAACATGTAGAAAAACCCCTTTTAAAAGAGTCTAAGACACTTACCTGATTACTGATCGACCTCATGGCTTTTTCCTAGCCCGAAAGCCCCAGTTTCGCTTTCAGCACCAGACAGAACTAATCTAAACTTAGCTAATCTATTTCATCACTGAGTGATTAATGCTGTCTGGCTTTTCTGGCTGAGGAACTCTGGGAATTGAAGTCCACAATAAAATAAAATAAAATAAAATAATAAAATAAAATATTTGTGCAGCTTTCTGAGATTTGGTGTGTTTCTGTAGTGTTTCACTCTAACTACACAAACACACAAAATCTCAGAAAGCTGTATGTGGTATTGTGTATGTGTGTGTGTGTGTGTGAGTTGTGTTGTGTATGTGTAAAGTGTGAAAGTTGGTTTTTGAGCTTTTTGTGGCTGTGTGAAGTGTGAAGTGCAGCTGCTTTTACATTGTGTGAGTCAGTTGTGTTGTGTTGTTGTGTGTGTAAAGTGTAAAAGCTGGTTTTTGAGCTTTTTGTGGCTGTGTGAAGTGTGAAGTGCAGCTGCTTTTACATTGTGTGTGAGTCAGTTGTGTTGTGTTGTGTTGTATGTGTGTAAAGTGTGAAAGTTGGTTTTGGGTACCTCTTATTGTTTTTTATACTTTGTTTATTATTTTTATTATTTATTTATTTATTTATTTATTTTATTCAATTTCTATACCGCCCTTCTCCCGAAGGACTCAGGGCGGTGTACAGCCAAGTAAAAAATCACAATATCAATATTAAAAGAAATTAAAACAAGCATATTATAAAATGGCCAAATTTAAAACGAATTAAAATATTAAAATATAAATAACCCAATAAAATTTTAACCCAATAAAATTTTAACCCAATAAAATTTTAAGCCAGTCCCGCTTGAATAAATAAGTGCGTTTTCAGCTCACGGCGAAAGGTCCGTTATTGTTTTTATTTTTTTAATATTTCAGTTTCAGGAACCGAATTTCAGTTGCAAACATCCTCTTTCGCAGTTTACCTTTCTGGATTTTTTTTTTTTTTTTTTTTTTATTGAAAGAGTTTTAAAAACAAAACATTTTCCCCTTTTTCCTCCTCCCAAAAAAAAAACAAAACAAAACACCCCCCTCCCTCCCCCACCCCCGGCTTCCCGGGTCAATCACAAGGTAAAGTCCAATCCAAATAACCACATCCAAAGCTTTTCGTCTCCCAACCCCCTCCCCATTACATAAAATAACTTTCTAATTATTCAAAGGCAATCTGATATTTCTTAATCTGATATCTGTTTTGTAGATAATCAATCCATTTTTTCCATTCAATTAAATATCTTTCCTGCGTATTGTCTTTTAAAAACGCTGAGATTTTAGCCATCTCAGCCAAAGGTCCGTTATTGTTATTGGCCATGCCCACCCAGCCATCTGACCACCAAGCCACGCCCACCAATTAAGCCACACCCACAGAACCGGTAGGAAAATTTTTTAGATTTCACCCCTGCCGAGATCCAATCATAAAGTGAGTAAAAACAGTCCTTGAACAATTATAATACCCATATCTCCTCCTCCTCCTCCACCTCCACCTCCTCCTCCTCCTCCTCCTCCTCCAACTAAAGGATGGATTATAAGTACAAAGGTGTTAAACATTTCAGTGTTTCATAATTTTGCTCTATGTTCTTTTATTAATTTCTTTAAAAATCTGCTTGATAACAGATTTCTGTCTTTGGGCAGATTACATTACATTAATTTTGATGGAAAAGGTATGAAAACACATTCCTCTAGTGCTAAGGGCTTTTAAAACGTCTTAGTTTTAAATACCTTGTGTGCTTTGCATTTCAAAACACTTTATGCATTTCACATAAGAATTCCTGTATCCGTATATGCATATGTATATGTATACATAGGCTAAATTGCTTGAACTTTTATTGCTTCTCCAATTCTCCATCACAAATTATGCAAAAATGAAAGCTGCACTATTCATCTGTGCCTCTGCCAGATTTAAAGGGTTAAGTCACATTTAAGATGTCCAGATGGAGTAATAAAGGCAAGTGGTCACTGTTTGGCCACAGCCCAACTTTAAATGTGAGCCCCTTATTAAATAAATTGAATGAGGTCAATTGAAAGTAGTCGATTGGCCTTGACCTTCCAGTTCCCCAATATGTGAGTTATCCCGTTGTATCCCCCTCTGCTACACCTTTTAATAAGCAAAGCTGAAGGCCCCCCTAACCAGCTATGCTAAGCACCAGCCTGCCATGTTAATTTCCTAGTCCCTGGAATGTCATGCCATATTCTCTAGATGAGGAGGAAAGATACTTGCTGAAGCAGAAGAAGAGCATCATTCAGGCTGATCCTGGTATTAAAATCACTTGCCACTTTTCAGGCTGCATCTGGATATTTGAAAATGAGTTTAGAGATGTAATTTTCCAGTTCACCACAAAGGGCGTTGGTTAAGCAAGGCAGCTCACAAAGAGGGAGGTAAAAAATGACAAGTAAAAGAACTAAATTGTTTAGTTATGGATTAAATAAATATTATGGATTAAATAAATATAAAGGGATGCGGTGGCTCAGTGGCTAAGAATCCCTAGTGCCGTGTAACGGGGTGAGCTCCCATTACTTGTCCCAGCTTCTGCCAACCTAGCAGTTTGTAAGCACGTAAAAAATGCAAGTAGAAAAAATAGGGACCACCTTTGGTGGGAAGGCAACAGCGTTTCGTGCACCTTTGGCGTTTAGTCATGCCAGCCACATGACCATGGAGACATCTTCAGACAGCCCTGGTTCTTCGGCTTTGAAACGGAGATGAGCACCCGCCCTAGAGTTGGGAACGACTAGCACATATGTGCAAGGGGACCATTTACCTTTACCTTTATGGGTGCAAAAGGCAGGTTCTCACAGGATTCAAGCTGAATAGTTGTAACGTCAAGGTTATTTCTGATCAGCATGCAAAGTTTCCCGTGAATCTATCCTCTAGACTAGGGCTGTCAAACTCGCGGCCCACGGGCCGGATGCATCATCTCTGGGCATGCCCCTGCCGGTTTAGAGAAGGGGGAAAAAATCCCTATATGTCTACATGATGCTGCCGTGATGACGCGAGTTTGACAGCCCTGCTCTAGCCACTCTTGATGTGGCTTCTAGAGAGTATTCAGCAAATCTTTGAAGGACTAACTTCTCCTGAGACCTGTAGCAGGATTAAGATTTATAGATGAATAAGATCCAGGAAAGAGGGCTTGTCCATCTCGACCTTTTATCCAGCAATATTCCAGTAATCCAATGGAGAGTCTCCTAGAGTTTGTTTTCAGTCAATCCATTGAGTGCCCCTGCAACTGAGCTACTTCTATGTTTCTATAATACATGTAGCTGTTTGCACAGGAGAAGGGTAGAATGAAGATATGTCCCTGAAAGTGACCTCAGCTTCTAATGGGTACTGATCAGCCTGCGGGAACTCCATTAACTTTAGGCCAGATGTTAGATCTCCTGCCTCTTACATACTTTGATTACGCTGGGTGGCAGCCACAAAAGTGAAGAGGTTACCTGCCAACTTTGCAATGCTAGTTTCATCGTCCCCACTCCCTGTGGATACCCATTATACCTACTGCACTATTTCAAAGATGTTTTCGTGAAAATGTGTTCTTTTTAGCTTTTGGCTCACTTGCTGTCTTACTTTTAATTCAAATAAAGTTTTATCACATTCTTCCCTCATAGGATTGCCTCATTTTATTGTGACAACTCAATAAACATTATAAAATTCCTCCTTCCACATCCCAGTGATAAAGTGGAGAGAGACTAACAATATCTGGAGCTGAACCCCTTTTTTCCTCACCTCACAGCTGTTCACAGCTCATCTGTCCTCCCTTTCTGTCGTTCTCCGTGAACGGACTCTGCATTGTTATTAAGCTTTTCAAGCAATGGATGGAGCTGGATAATTGCCATCAGAATAGTTCTCCTCCTGTGTCATTTTGGGAACTACAAGGGAAATGTTGAGTAGCTAAAAAAGACCGTAGCCCTTTTTCCTTTCTTTTGCTGCTCAGCTGATTGCAGGAGGGGGAGGCACCAGTTGTGTAACATCAGATTTCATTTGGTGTGTTGCGCTGCCCCTCTTAGATAAGTAAAACAAAGGACTTGCTCCTTGGAATCTATGCCTATTGACTGGGAAATGTGCAGAATGCAGAATGCAGAATCCTCCATGAGTCTTAGGGAATGTACATAATGGTTAATTATGCAATCAACTACACAAGGCACGTTACTCTTCATATATAAGCATATTTGAATGCTATTTTTTATCTCGGCAATACAGGATGGGCATGTATAAATATTTGCAAATGCTATCTTGAAATGTCTGTTCTTGCTGACAAACACAAAATTCTACTTCTAAAAGGTACACCAATCTATAACAATAGGGACTCTTTTAATTTTATGAAGATGTCTTTCTATCAATCCATATACAACACCAAATATATAGTTCATGGCATGTCTTCCCCTGGTGTTTACAAATCCTTGCATGACAAGCCTCCAGCTCCAGCTCGTGGAGATGTTTCTACACTAACAGGATTTACTTTTACAAATATCCGAAAACCTTTTAAAGTGGAGATTAAATTGTTTAGCTCAATATTTAATCTGTTACTTCCTCCTTAAAGATGCCCCATGGAATTTGTCATTCAGTGAGCTGATAGCACACAATATTGATCAGTCATAAACATAAAAAAAGAGAGAGATCTTGGGAAGTTCTCTGCAACCCATTTCCTCCCCCACTTTCTTTTTTAATTAAATTTTGACCTGAACTCCTTTTGATTAATTTTCTTATTTTGTAAGTGCCTGTGAATTCAGGGAGCCCAAGAAGTTTCTTAAGTTGCCTGGCATTGGTCTCTAGTGTGTGGCTCAGCTCAAGAACAGGATTATTGTCTTTTTATGGTTTTCAGATATTTAATAGCTTCTTCCTGTCATTTTCTGAATGAGTGAATAAGGTTTAGCCCTCCGGGAGCCAACGCAGCATCACAGAGTGGGGAAAATGACTCAGATCTGTATACTTGACTGATTGCCTTAGTCTTAATTGTTCTCTTAATTAGCTGCAGTAGCATCTGCATCTGGGGAGAGATCATAGTATTGGTAAACAGCTCCACCTTGGAGCTCTCAGTAATGCCTTTTGGACATATGACAGTGAGCTCCTAACTTACTTGTTTGTCCACTGGGACCAAGATCTGCCAAATCTTAAGCCCCTGGTGTCTTTGGCCTCATCATTTTGAGCTGTCACTCTCTGGCACGGAGCATAAGCCTCCAATGGCGTCTCCCTAAACCAATTAAGCTATGATATTAGAAATGATGTGCTAAACCAAGAGAAGATGTTCTCTTCTCCAATTCCATCTTGCAACTGGGAGCCATTGGATTTATTTATGTTTATTTATTTATTTTTATTTTTTAGGAAGAAAAAGGGCACTTCCACTCAGGGTCTTTGCTCCACTCCAGATGTGCAGTAGCTCTACGTGTGTGTGTGTGTGTGTGATCTCACTGCATCCTTTGTGTTTGGCAAATGAGACTATCTGGCTCAGCTGGCATCTATCTGGGATTACAGAAAAGGTGGATTTTCTGTTTGCAGTGCTGAAGCTCTGCAGCATTTGAGAGTGGGTTGATTCCCACTGGAAGGCATTCTTGCCCCGACTAGCCTCTTTTCTGCACTCTAGCAACTGTTCTTCCCTCCTGACTTAAACTTAAGCATCCTAACTCTGCTGTTTCTCTAGAGCCTTCCTCTCCTCCCCAATTCCTACTACCATAGCAACCTGGCACCATGTGGCAGCATCTCTTTGCACAAATACCAACTTGCTATTATTTCACAATCACAGTTTGCAAGAAGCTTTTAAATGCAATAGAGGAGCACTGTCTTTGCGACAAGGAAGTTTCCCTTCGCGTCAACGGCTTGATTTTTAAGTTTGTAAATGATCAGACAAATACACAGACTGAAACATGGCAGGGGGAAATAGCAATCTGCAGCTTAACTTGCTTCACCTTCGTTGGGCAGGAGTAAGGGGAAGAGTATCTCCGTTTCTGGGCAGGGCATCGATTTGATGATGTGTTTCTCTCATGGTTTATTGGAAGGGATGCCTAAGTGGCTCATGTCATCTTTCCATATTCTCAGCAGTTCAAGGTCAGCAGCAGTAAAGAGCATCACTGGTCAGCTTCAAACTGCTTTGTGAAGGGATAGGTAGTAGAAAGAAGTGACGCGGAAGTGCTGAAGTGCTGAAAATCTAGCTAGCTCTCTTTAGTCTTTGACATTATTTAGTGATCATTGTTATAAACCTGGACGGATAACTTAAAATGTCTGTCTGTCTGTCTGTCTGTCTATTTGTGTACTGTGTTTGTATAGTATTTGTATTTTATACTGCTATTTCAAATTTATATTATCCAGATTGCTAATTATAATTTCTTCTTGCTGTATATGTGTAGTCTGAGCAAGCATTTTTAGTATATTTTATTTATTTATTTATTTATTTATTTATTTATTTATTTATTTATTTATTTATTTATTTAATTTGATTTTTATACCGCCCTTCTCCCGAAGGACTCAGGGCGGTGTACAGGCAAGATAAAACCAGCAATACAAATATACAGGTTAAAATACCATTTAAAAAACTTATTCAAAATTAGCCTGAAATTAAAATTACCGTAAACTAAAAACCCTGTTTAAAAATTAATAAAATTTCACATTAAAAATCCAATTTAAGCCAGCCCCGCGCGGATAAAAAGATGTGTCTTCAGTTCGCGACGGAATGTCCGAAGGTCAGGTATTTGACGTAGACCCGGGGGAAGCTCGTTCCAGAGTGTGGGAGCCCCCACAGAGAAGGCCCTTCCCCTGGGGGCCGCCAGCCGACATTGTTTGGCGGACGGCACCCTGAGAAGTCCCTCTCTATGGGAGCGTACGGGTCGGTGGGAGGCATGTGGTAACAGCACAAAATGATTTAATATTGTCTTTTAGCCATTTTTTTTGGTCTGTATGTACTTTCATTAACTATCCTGGCATTGTCAATTTAGTTTTGGCTTTTTTAAAAAGACAATCCTGTAAAAACTACCCTTAATTCACGGTAGATTTCAGGGTGACTGAATGGAGCTGAGCATTTACTAGTTTTGGCTATTTTGAATATTTGAATACCTATTGCTTGTGCTGGTTGTTATCTGCAATAAAGATAAGCAAGTACTTTAAGCTTCACTGACAGATTCTTCCTTGCAAGATTTCTCCACTTAACTATAATTATGATAGACTGAATCTTCTGGTGCTCACTGCTCAGTTTGTGTGACTCTACCCTACACATTTCCCCTCAGCCCAGCTGAAAATAGAAGGGAAACTCTTCCTGCCCAATCCTACAGAATGGAGCCAACCTTATACCAATCTTGAGCGATACTGGTGTAACCAAATTTTATATCTGGGGAGGAGCATGGTGGGTTAGGATGCTGGGTTGGATATTAGCAGGCTGGTGTTCAAGACCTGAGTGCTGACATGGGGTAGGGTGTGTTCCTGTCCTTTGCTCCCGCTCCTATTGGGGCCATGAAAGGAACCCCCAACTGGGTTTCCCCCAGGCAACAGTGATGTCACCAGCTACTTCTTTCAACCTGGAAATGCCTCAGTGCTTCTGATATGAGTGCAGTGTGATACTGGAGAAAGAAGTACCCTTATTAAACCAACAAAGCCATCCCTCCAAATATATAAAAAGGAATTCATTGGTAAAAAGGGAACATAAGGGCAACAAAGAAATATAATAGCCCCCCCCCCCGGAATTCCAAATGATGTCAGTACCATTAGCCTAGTTAAGCTACTCATTTTCAGTTCCTTGAATAAACTCTTGGGTTTAACACCTATTCAATGCAGAGGGGCTGCAATGCAGAGGAGGCTTCTACTGCAATGAAATCTCTTAGGTTTTTGGTTTGGATGCTCCTCCTTTTTTCCAGCTGAATACCCTTCCTTTTTATTGAAGATTGGAGAGACTAATTCTTATCCAAACAGGGATAATGCTAGTGTTTTTATCTACTCAGCAAACCATTGGTGCTCAGTGAACCTGAGTCATAGACAACTGCAAACTGAGAAACATATTCACATGCAATATGTATCAGTATCATATTCTAGTTTTGCACTTGTTTTTACCCAAACTCAGAGTGAAAGATTTGCTTAGGTTGCATTTTATATTGTGTGATTTGAAGAAGCATGTGAGTAGTGCTATAGGTCCAGAAGAACTTTTCAGTTTTGCTTTGCTGGCTGCCTTTCTTGAGCCTTTAAGGCATTTTAATTTCAATGGTCTATTTGTATATCTTTTCAGATCTCACTGCTGCCCTGTTTTCCTGTGGTTTCCATTTCATATTGTCCTGAATAAACTTATTTATGCTGCATTTTGTGAAGTCCATGTGTTGATCTCTATTTTTAATAATTCAGAGAATTTTAGTAGAACAGGCTACACATAATTTTTTCTCATCTGGGCCTGAACAAAATATTTCAGAACAGTTAAGGAAGCAAAAATATTTCAATTAAATCAGCCAAAACTGTTCTTAGAGGAAGGAAATGCTCCAAAGCCCTTCCAAGTTTGGGGCATTGTGAAACATTGCGGTCAGTATGGAGGTTTATTTTTGGAACAAGCATCTAAGGAATGTGCAATCACATTTCAGCATACAAAATAAATAAGTTCTTTAACACTTTTTTTCAATAAACCTCTGAATTGGAGACCAAAAAAGGATAAGCAAGAGCTCCAACATACCATAATACAGCTGTGTGCTGCTTTCTGAATCACCAGTTGTGCAGCAAGGATATGTAAATGAACACCTTGAAGTATTTTTAAAATAATAAATGCATTTTTTTGGATCCTTATCAGAACAGCCTATCTGAGCAAGCAACATGATAAAGTTTCTACAAATTGCTCAGGGCATACCCTGATTATCACCAAAGAGCTACAAATATGTCTTTATATTATGGTTATGTGCCATAAGAGTTCAACCGAGGCCTCTGAACTGAGAATTTCACAAATTGATTGTCCCAAATCAAGACCCAAGTTCTATGTATGTTTAAAAATGTGTGAATTCTGTCCTTCCAATGCACCTACCCTTTTAAAACAAATAACCAACCTAGAAATAAGGAGAAATTTCCTGACAGTGAGAACAATTAATCAGTGTAACAGCTTGCCTTCAGAAATTCAAATTTGAATAATAAATAAATAAATAAATAAGTAAATTGTGGGTGCTCCAACACTGGAGGTTTTTAAGAAGAGACTGGACAGCCATTTGTCTGAAATGGTATAGGGTCTCCTGCTTGAGCAGGGGGTTGGACTAGAAGACCTCCAAGGTCCCTTCCAACTCTTGTTATTCTGTTTTTCCTTTTTATGAAATATGCTGCTTGAGAAGAATTTTAATTCTGCTGATGGATGGTTGGCAAAGTAGCATCTGATGAATGTAGACCTCCAGAACAATTATTTGGATGACCGCAGGTCAATCTTTTCCACATTTCATTAGCCACAAAAGACCAACCAAAGGCTTTCTGTTCAGATCTTATTTTTGTTAAATTTCTTTTCATCTAAGAAATTCAAAATCCTGTTTGTTACAGAGGGACACCCAATATTTGGGGGATTCTCACACTCTCATCCCCTCTTTTTTTAAAGAAATTTAACAATCACAAGCACACTCTTTCCATTTTTAAAATAGCTATAAGCAATAGCAGTTGATAGACATCCTCCATGGATTGTTCTAATGCTTTTGCATAGCCACATTTTTATAACGCAACAACTTCCTGAAATTATTGCATCTAGTTCCTTTTGGTTTTTATATAAATCACAGATATATACACACACACACACACGCATGCATGCACACACGCACCAAGTGGTCATTTTTCTAAACAAGAAACATTGTTTTATCTATGTTTCTATGTGACTCCCTTTGCAGTGTCTTTATTTTCTAAAATAAAATTCCTCCTTCCTTCAGTCTTACTTTGTTGAGGTCTTCCAAAGTGTCATCATTTTCATGTGTTTTGCATATTTTCTTACTTTGCTGTGTCTTTTCAGAAGCATGGTTGACTCCATGGAACTGGTCAAAATTGGCAATGCTTTATCAAATCCTGTTCCTGTCAAGAGTGGCGTTCCTCAAGGCAGCGTTCTTGGACCAACACTCTTTATACTATACATTAATGATCTTTGTGACCATATCTCAAGTAATTGTGTTCTCTTTGCTGATGATGTCAAACTATTTAACACCACAGACAACACTACTATCATTCAAAACGACCTTGATCATCTAACCGCTTGGTCTAAAAATTGGCAGCTCCAAATTTCAACCAGCAAATGCTCAGTCTTACATATAGGAAAAAAGAACCCAAAAACTAAGTACATACTAGATGGACATTACCTTACAGACGACCCCCATCCCGTTAAAGACCTTGGAGTTTTCATGTCAAATGATCTAAGTGCCAAAGCCCACTGCAACTACATAGCAAAAAAAGCTCTAAGAGTTGTAAACCTAATCTTGCGTAGCTTCTTTTCCAAAAACACCACACTACTAACCAGAGCATATAAAACATTTGCTAGACCAATTCTAGAATACAGCTCGCCTGTTTGGAACCCTCACCACATCTCTGACATCAATACAATTGAACGTGTCCAGAAATATTTTACAAGAAGAGTTCTCCATTCCTCTGAAAACAATAGAATACCCTATCCCACCAGACTCGAAATCCTAGGCTTAGAAAACTTAACTCACAGAATCATCTATTGTAATGTCCTTCCCGTTAAAGATTACTTCAGCTTTAATTGCAATAATACTAGAGCAACTAATAGATTTAAACTTAATGTCAACCGCTTTAATCTAGATTGCAGAAAATATGACTTCTGTAACAGAATCATCAGTGCTTGGAATACTTTACCTGACTCTGTGGTCTCTTCCCATAATCCTAAAAGCTTTATCCAAAAACTTTCTACTATTGACCTCACCCCATTCCTAAGAGGACCATAAGGGGCGTGCATAAGCGCACAAACGTGCCTACCGTTCCTGTCCTATTGTTTTTCTTTTCTTCTTTCTATATATATGCTTATACCTCCTTATATTTACTCATATATGTTTATATACTATATAATCTTTTGTATGATTCCTACATATATTGTTGTGACAAATAAAAAAATAAATAAAAATAAATAAACTGAAAAAATGTATAGAAAAGGACTGTTCAAATTATTGTTCTTTTGAGTTTATACTGCAAGTTATGTAATTCACAGCATTACAAATTACATAGCATTTCTATTTATGCCATCTACTTTCATTTTTTGATAAAAGAATAAGTAAGTTAAATGTTCATTCTGTTTATGTGCTTCAAGTGGCGTATATTGTTCAAGACTTGAGTTGTGCATGCTAATGAATGCATATTGGTATTTGCTAAGAATAATAGTTATTCCAGTTAATAATTACAATCCTACAAATATCCACACTGAATCCCTGCTTCTGATTGCTGAATTATCACTAAAATTCAAGGCCAGGATGGCTGTTTATTCTGATTTCTACACAAATGTCAGAAATAAATGTATTTATATTCTGAATGTGGATTGTGGTTTTGATGAAAATAAAAGACCATGGAGAGTAACACCAATATAATTTTAATCTGAAATTCTGGAACAGATAAGAAAAACCTGCCCAGTACACAAAGCTTTCACTGTCTGTTCTGTGTTGGCATCATCAAAAATCTAAAATTCTTCAAGATGGTAGATCACCAACCCCCCAAAACCTGCAGTCTTTCACACGTATCATCAGGCAATGGCTTCCAAAACTAAAGCAATAAATCTTCCAATGCACTTGATTTAAAGCATGTATTTTTGAGAGCATCTATCTCAAATTCATATTTTACTATTTAGACTAATTTTTACTTGATCCAGATTGTCTCTTAATTAATCTTTGAGATGGGTTCTTACTATCTTTCTCTCATCTGCTAGCTTACCTCCTCAATTTCTAAAAGTGGAAAGAAAACCTTATGTTCTGGGAAAAGGAGATGTTACTGCAAAAGCCCATCTTAAACTCTGATGTTGCAACCAGTTTCATTGGTTTTTCCAATGAATATTTGTGAAAATTATTTTAAGTCTGAGTCCTATCTGCAATGAAACAAAGTCCTTGCTGATGCCAAAGACACATCAACAACTTTCCCAAGCTATTCTGTATATCTTCTTAATTATTATTTTTCTTATGAAAGCAAATGTTAAATTGTTTGAGAGTATTCCTCAATGTACATTTTTTCACAATGTCTCAAAAAGTTTTTTTCTTTATGTCCTGGGAAGATTTGTTTTGTGTTGAATGGGGAAGCTTCAGGTTTAAGCCAATGCTCAACCATGAAAGTCTACCTGTGACTTTGTGCCAGGCATTTTCAACTTGGCATACAGTTTTCTAAAAGGAAGGGAGGCATTTTAAAATAAATAAAAAATATATCTAATAAACTAACCAGTTTGTTGATCTAGTACATGCCTGGGTTGCATTATTTTATGCTAATTAGGACTTCTCTCTTTTTCATTCACTTATAGCCAAAAGGCAATAGTGATACTTTGTTCTAAAGAATGACCTCATGTTGTCTTTGATTAATCTGACGTTCCCTGGGAAGCAAAAGCATTTAATCCTTGGACATAAGTTTGGGGTTTAGCAGCATCCCTATATATTGTGTTTCTCCTAGAACTTCCTCTTGGGGGCACCAAGAGCTCATTCAAAGGTCCTGGCTTGCAGTTGAGCAGAATACAATTTATCAGCTGCTGTAGATATTCCTTGTGTACACTCTCCAAAGTAGGGTCAAGGTAGCAAAAGTTAAGTTAAATCCATCTGGCATATTGAAGGATAAAAGAAAGTTTGGAAGACTTTGAATAGGAATAATAAATACATTTCTTGATATAAATAGGAGAGCCTAGAAATGGACTGAAAGACTATGCCTTTCACCTTCTAAAGTTTTTCAACCTGTTATCTTTGTTGCCTTGTGCCTTGTACCAAGATGCTTACTAATGCACAGATGTCTTTCTTT
This sequence comes from Ahaetulla prasina, assembly GCF_028640845.1. Classification (NCBI taxonomy): domain Eukaryota; kingdom Metazoa; phylum Chordata; class Lepidosauria; order Squamata; family Colubridae; genus Ahaetulla; species Ahaetulla prasina. The sequence continues at coordinate 176,008,438 of NC_080539.1, read as the reverse complement.
CTTAATGTGCACCATAATATATTTATCCTTTGGGTGTTTTGTTACTGATCTACTGTACATCTATGACTTTCCTGACCATAATAGATAGAAGCTGACCAGGCCCATCAAAAACATTGGATGCTAAGAGAAAACAGTGGTGGACCAGTACATCCGCAAACGGGATGACATGAAAGACATCCCAAACTCCACCTTTTCCCCAGTTTACCCCTCTAACTGGAGGGATCACCCTGGAAAACACTTGAAATAAAATCTTCTAATTAATAGCCACTTTTTTCTCATTTGCTTGAAATGGAAAGACAGAGAAAGGACTGGAGCCAGACATTTGTAACATAATAGACTACCAATTAATTTGCTGCCGATCCTAATGGGCCTTTGATCAGAAACTGGGACAAAAAAATATCCTACAGATACTCATTTGACTCAGTTGATAAAAGCCTAATCTGGGATTACAATTGTATAGAATTCAGGAATGAAATCACTAGTAGCATGAATGCAATCACTCTACAATGAATTTTGATGGAATTTTTGTACTTGAAACAAGTATTCAAGTAATTTGTTAAACCAGCGGCCCTAAATTTTTTGATATCAGGGACCGGTTTTGGGGAATATAATTTTTCCACGGACTGGTGGTGGTGGGGGGATGCTTTCACATGTTGCCTATATCCTGCACGTGTGCTTTACTTGCTTATGTGGGCCAGTTCCTAACAGGTTACCGACCGATACCGGTCTAGTGACCGGATGTTGAGGATCCCTGTGTTAAACAGTTGTACCCAAAACTTGACATTGTACATGAGAACAGGCAGGGGTGAAATGCTACCGGTTCACACCAGTTTGGACGAACTTGTAGTGTTAAAAACTACTAATTTGGGCGAACCAGTAGTAAAAAAAAGGTACCGGTTTGGGCAAACCGATAGTTTAAAAAAAGCTAGCGGTTTGTCTGAACCAGTATTTCCGACTATCAGCTGTGCTGCGCAGTTTATTTTCATGAGAAAGCAGGAAATCCTGCTTTCTAGCGAACCTAAATCGCATGGCACAGCTGTTCCCCCCCTTGCTGTTCTACTTACCTTCCCAAGCCTCCTTTTTCAGCACAAAACATGCTTTTGCCGTGCACTGAGCATGTGTGCTCAGCGTGCTTTTGACATGCAATGTGCATGTGTGTGCTGCATGCTTTTGGTGCATAGTGCACATGCGCACATAGTGTGTGTATGGCACGCACTGTGCATGCAGGGGCAGTGAACTGGTGGCAATCCGCAGAGGATTTCACCACTGAGTACAGGTGTATATTTTGTCCACTACCAAACCAGAGGTTTACTTAATAATTTGCTTTATGTTTCCCCAAAGATCATTGCCTTGATATCACACATACTGCTGGCTTAAACAACCTTTTAAAAAATCAGTTATAGGTGACATCTAAATGACTCTGAAAAAGTCCTAGTTTATAAAATGAGGGTGTTTAGTAAACTGCTTTTAAGGACAAAAAATACCCAAGAACCTTTTCTGGAATGATAAATATCACAGCACATATCCTGTTGAATACATGCGTGGTATGTCTTCTAGTTTGCTCTTGTGTTCTCTGACTCATAATATCTAACTTGTACAACTAAATGCGTCATTAGTCATTTTTAAAAAGACTCTGGGGCTGAGAAAGGTGAGGTTTAATCCTCTTTTTCCTTCAGGGCTCTGATTATAATTCTGCCCTTGCCACTGGGTTGAACACTGGAAAAGTTCACAATAATTTAATAAAACTCAGAAGTATCCCTTGAAACACCAAATACATCAGCGTTGAAATCTACTTACCTTCCTTACCAGTTTGGAAGTGCACGCGCCACACGCACACCCTCTGCGCATATGCAAAACCTTTCTGCGCATGCGCAGAGGGTACAAAACACATTACTTTCTGGTTAAAACCAGGAAGTAACAACAGTTGGGCAGGTGGGCGTAGCCTCGCCACCACGATTGCTACTGGTTCTCCGAACCACCCATCAAGATCGCTACCAGATCAGGCGATCTGGTCCAAACCGGGAGCATTTCACCCCTGAAATACATACTATAAGGCATGATCTGTTTATAAAAGTGTGGTCTTGATAAAGAAGCTTATGTTTTTTGGAGAACCCAGAAAGGTGGTAAGTTTCTTAAAAGGTTTGAGGAAGAAGAGACTCCTCAGGCATCTTGTCCATCTGAGGAAACAAGGACCATCCCAAAGGGCCGTGGTGGCTCAGGCTGTAAGATAGCCTGTTATTAAAACACAGCAGCCTGCAATTACTGCAGGCTCGAATCCCACCAGGCCCAAGGTTGACTCAGCCTTCCATCCTTTATAAGGTAGGTAAAATGAGGACCCAGATTGTTGGGGGGGCAATAAGTTGACTTTGTAAATATACAAATAGAATGAGACTATTGCCTTACACACTATAAGCCACCCTGAGTCTTCGGAGAAGGGCGGGATATAAATGTAAATAAAAAAAAAATCCGTTCTTAAAGCAAAGTTTCAGTGGGTTCATTTCCATTAACTGTTGATTCTTCATGGAAAAAAGTGCCTTCAGATTCATTCTGAGCCAGATTTGGAGGAAATATTTTGTACTTTGCGGTGCGATGCACTATAGAGGTGTACAATGATCCCTTTCTCCAGCAAGTTGACAGGAAGACTCTATAGGGAATTAATCCCCCACGCTTAATTTTGGATTGAAGTTTCTCCTTTTCTATCTCTCACAGATGGGAAGACTATGCAAAAATAAGCTTCCTGGTATTCTGATTAGCTTTCACCTTTCAGTCAGTTTTTATATTAACCTTGGTTATTGATGTTCTTCTTAGTCTCTTGGTTAAAGATGCTGGAATGGGAGGAAAAAAGGATACCCAGGGACTTCCCCTCATCAACTTCTAGCTTCCTTTTAACATTACTTTTTATTGTATTACTCTAAAGTTTGTAGCAGGTCAACAACCAAAATATCATACTCTCCTGATGCTTGTCAATATCTGGAATTCATGATGTCAGGCTGAAAACCAAGAAAAGAAATTACTTAGATAGTTTCTTTTGATAGATTGGTAAAAGTTCAATTTCATAGCTGGTCAGTACAGAAGGGGAGGTCAATGTCACAATTAATGTTTAGGGGTTGGATGAGGATCATAGTGGATGGGACATCATACAGATGCGCAGAACTGGAATTTAAATTTCTTTCCTGGATTTTTGAGGAGGCTTTTTTTTTGTTCTTGGAAAAAAAAGGTTATAACATCATTTTAAGCATCAGTTTTAATAGGTTCCCTATCTTAGACAAACTTCCATTAGGGTTATATGGTGCCCTCTGGATGTTTTGAAATTTAATACTTATTCATCCCCAGAATAGAAGGGTCAAAGGTGAGAAATTATTGGCACTGTAATCCAAAACTTCTAGAGGGTACCGGGTTGCCAGTGCCTCCTTTTGTGTCTTTAAGTGCCTTATATTCCCCTAAAGCAAAATAGGAACAGTGTTTTACTAGAGTCAGGTATTTAAAAAAAGGAGAAAAAAACCCTGCTCCCTGATAAATAGGAACTATTGGAAAGGATGCAGATGAATGCTTCAAAGCCTTTCCCTGACTCACTGAGATGCGCCCCACCTTTGCTATTCTCCCAGGGTTAAAAGAAATAGGGAAATAATTGAAGGTGCCTTTATAGAGCAAGTGCTGTGGTGCTGAAAGCTTTATTTTTTTAGTTATATTTTAAACCCTTGCATGGTTTCTCATGTTGCTTTAATTTTATTCCATTGTATTTTGCAAATACTTTTATGGCACTCTGACCGCTGTGATAAAGTGCTTGGTAAATAATTACTCCTTATTGTTATTAAACTCTAACCTGAAAACTGAAAGATGGAGATTTAAAATGAAACCAGGAAGCAGGGCCAAGAAGAAAAATAAATGAGAGAGCCTACATTTTGTCTCGTAACAAAAACCATACAGAAAATTCTGGCCTATAACACTGACAGTAATTATAGGGTGCCATCCTAAACGTTGCTAAATAATTCCCTTTAGTGCTTGGATTTGATCTTGATCTGTGAATTCTTTTTCTGTTATGGGTGTAACTCTAAACAAGAGGATTAACATTACTTTGCTGTCTTTTTAGTTAGGTTAAAAGAAAAGGTTGAAAAGTTCTTCTGAGCAGTGTAGGAGGCTTTAAGTGCTGTGTTTAATGTTGTAAGAATTCACCTTTCATAGTGAATGTTTTGCAAGTCTTTGTTTGAGTAGTTCACTCTGGCCTGTGCAAATATGAATAAGCATTTTAAGAGAGAGAGAGGAAAGAGAGAGAGAGAGAGAGAGGGAGGGAGGGAGGGAGAGGGAGAGGGAGAGAGAGAGAGAGAGAGAGAGAGAGAGAGAGAGATGTGGTCAGACTAAGCATACAAAAAATCATTGCAAGATATTTTCAATGTGTTTTCTAAATCCAGACGTTGGCCTCAGATTAGCAAAAGATATACTGTCATTATAGGTTTCTGATGTTGTGAAGTTCATAGATCGTTACAAAATAAATTAACACTAAAATATAGATAAAAGTAATGGCTTTGCACAAAATAATGCTTCATGTAACTATGCATAATACAAAGGGTAGGAATCTCTGACTGTCCTTGGAATAACCATATTGATTAAATATGCTGGGAATCATAAATTAGCGATATCTGCTCCGTACAGGTTTCCATTATGGGTAACAGATAGCCTTCTTCAATTGGTTTATTTATTTATTTTATTTGTATCCCACCTTTATTATCTTTACAAACAACTCAAGGCAGCAAACATATCCAACCCAACTTCCTCCTCCTATTGTCCCCACAACAAAACCCTGAGGTGGGTTTGGCTCAGAGAGAATGACTGGCCCAAAATCACCCAGTTGGCTTTCATAACTAAGATGGAAGTAAAACTCATGGTCTCCCACTTTCTAGCCTGGTGCCTGAACCATTGGACCAAACTGGCTCTTGTGATTGCCCTTCATGTTATATTTCTGCTCCCAACATTCTCAGCAATCTCTTTGTTAACTGGGAATTTCTGGGAGTTGTAGTCCACACATCTGGAAGCCAACTGATATCTCCTTACCAGATGGTTTCCCGATATTAAGTGCCTCCAGACAACTCACAGTGCACCGATCTCACACATGGGGTAACTATTGTCATAAATAATTCAATGGGACTATGTTTGAAGTTTGCATGCCAGAGAGACAACGCCCTTGCTTACCAAAAACAAAACTAAACCCAGAAGATGATTATTTGATGTGTGTTGATAATTTTGCCATAGTAATTATAAGGTTTTAAAAAGGTAACCACAGTTAATGTTCTTGAGGTGCTGTACACCTTTGCTTTTATGTGAATTAATTTTACTTCTGAAGCTGGTCTTCCATAGTGAGAAGTGGTGTTCCCATGGAGAAGTCCTGTTTCCGATCACAGATCATTCTCACAAACAAACAGTTCCTTATTAATAGTTCTCATTACATGTTTGATGCAGTGGTGGGATTCAAGTAATTTAACAACCGGTTCTCTGCCCTAATGATTTCTTCCAACAACCATTTTGCCAAACTGCTCAGAAAGTTAACAACCAGTTCTCCCGACGTGGTGTGAACTGGCTGAATCCCATCACTGGCTTGAAGGCCTTGAAGATAGTTTCTGCATTTTATTCAGTGGCATTCATCATGGCCAGAATGCCAGAAACCTTTATGGTTGTGGGAAGCTTCTATGACTGTTGCATGACACAAAGCAGCTTTTGTGTACAGCTGGTAAGGCTATAGTAGTATTTAATCACCTTAACAATTTTTTAACAATAGTTCCATTACATTAAGCATAGCTTATCCCAGCTAAGAAAGTATAGGAATTTAGAGACTAAACAAATGGGAAAGAACTCTGATTAACAGGGTGGTAGAGCTGTAATTTGTAACAACTAATTACGATTAATATAATAATTAAACACAAAGAGCACCTCCTTTTTCCCATAAAAAGGAAGGTGTCTTCTGCCATATTTCCTGCTGTGACACATATACTGTAAGCATCATTGAAAACAAAGGCGTTTTTCTTTAGAATTACTGGTTTCATATTGGAACAAGTTTTGCAATGAAACATCTGACTATATAATGTCACTTATGATGTTTTAATGGTGACATGGCATTTATTCATTTGCATTCCAGCAACTGTACTTTAGAAAATATCTGGGGGCAAGATAAAGAAGTGGGTGGAACCAGGACAAAAATTAGATTGAGGTAATTCAATTTGCCCATAAACAGAATCCATTGTATTGAATTAGGTTACTGTGAGCACTTTCTATGGGTGTGACATTTCCCTCCTTCTTTAAAAGCTGTAATTCAGTATTGGGTTTTGAAGGATGTCTCAGATATGCACCCAAGGCTAGGGGAGGGGAAGCACGAGCTGTAGATTTCTACTTTTAAGGCAATTTCTGTTCAAAGTATTACATTTGAGATGAGATCTCATAGCCTCCAACTTTCCCTGCCAATTTTGGAAATTGCATCCCTAGCTGGTGATTGGTTGTTGAGATGCACCATTCCAAGTAGTTCTTCTGTTTCCCAAGGAAGTAATTGTTACACAAATGCTCTTGAGAGCGAGGCTTTGTTTTTAGCTTTCTAATACTCAGATATAGGTCATCTTTCTTCAAATTGATATTCCCTAAAATGACTTTGGAACAGAGCAAAGAACAAGGGGTAGTTTTTAAGTAGGGCATAAAAGAATACAGTCATAGGAGCCTAAGGAAATAAATGTGAAATTTTGAGTCCGGCAGAGGCCAAAGGATCAGCTCTTCCCTGGAATGTGGTCTTGGCTGTCTAATAGAATATTGAAATTGCTCATTCATCGATGCTCAACTTGTAAACCAACCTGCTTGGTAAGAGATCTCAACCACTTCTGGTGAACTTCTTCCAGAGGAGTGTAACAACTGGTAAATTCAAACAACTAAATAATGGATAAAAGACATAGCCCTAAACACTGTTAGTAGCAAGGAAGTGTCTCAGAAATCAGTGGGGTATACTGAGTGAATAAGGTTAGATTATTGAGAGAAATTTAATCTTGTTGTTCATTGCTCTGCTTAGAAGCAATTCATTTGGGTTCAGTTATTAAAAGAAGACCTGAACAGATGGTAGCATCTGGCCAGCCTTGTTTAGCCAAGAAACCTAAGCAGGGCCAGATCGGGTTAGTATTTGTGGGAGGTACTGTCAGCTAAGTGGACTGTAGATTAGCCTGGATGCTGAAAAACCAACCCAGAATATTGATTGATCGTGTGCCACCAAGACAGTGTTGTTTCTTAGTAACAACAATGATTTTCTCTAGGAAGATTTGTCCCCAGCCTAGTCTTTCAGGTTGTCCAGCAATGCATTTATTCCCACCATAACTGAGTCAATTCACCTTGTTGCTGGTCATCCTTTGCTTCTCTTTCCTAAAGTAGTTGCCTGCTTGGATTAGCTGGGATGACCATCATTATCCTTAGATGACTCTGCTGAAAGGATGTACTCCAGTCCAGGTGTTGTTTTTTCTAATTATCCTTGTCTGAAATTCTGATTAAAAATGTTGTCCTAACCAGTTTTGATCCCCTTCCTTCCATCTTTTTAGCAGATTACACTATGTGGAGCAATAGCTATCTGCACAAAATGCAAAGGATATCTAACTAGTGTTTTTTTTGTTTAAAGTCCAATGCACTGGCTATTTCCTCAGTAAAAAATCTCTTATTTCATTTAATATCAATGACTGAGTTGGATATAGAATTTTAATGAATTTCACAAGTGTGTTTAAGTTGAATCCAAATCATCATCTCTTTTTAAGTTGAAATGAACTAGTTCTCCTAAAGACACCAAGCCTATGAAAGTGTTTGATTGCAAATGACATGTAGACTAGGTTAATTTCTCGTAATATATTCCTTCCTGGAAAGAAATTCTGAAAAATGACAGAAATACTTTACTGTAGAAATTTTCTGTGTCTCCTTATTTATAAGAAACTTACTTTCATTGTATTGCCTAGTAGCTTCTGTACATTTTTTTCTAAAATAATTATTTTTAGAAGAATAATAACAGATACTAGGCATTGCAAAAAGTAGAATCAAGGCAACCTATTGAAAAACAGTCTTTGTTTAGACCATTTAGATATGTAATTGATTCTATGTCTTATAAATAACAAGTAGCAGTGTTTGCAAAATTTACTGCCACAGCTGTATAAAAACATTTAGAATAGTTGGAAATTTATCTACATTTAGGATTACCTGCTTTCCAAAAAGAAAGAAAGAAAGAAAAGAAAGAAAAAGAAATTACATAAGAAAAAACATTTGTTTCTTAGGAAATGTAAAATAATTTAGCTTTAGAATAGAAGAAATATTTTTGGGGAAAATCAACAGGCTTTCCCACCCCACCCCCCCGGGTAAATACAGAATATAGTAGTGCTATAGGGAATGTAGTACAGGCACAGATGTGCATATCGCACCTGTCAGCAGCTTCTTCAAAAAGCAATCTTTTTTTCCAGGCTGACTTGGTGGCAGCTTTACCATCTCAGGAAAGGACACACTTAATTTAAAGAGGTGCCAACAGATACAAAACGCTCTGAATTTGCTTCTCTCCTTTGAATGTGAATTACCACACAGCACTAGCATAAAGTGTAACTCTGTTGGGATTGTTTCACTTCACATTGGATATTCTTTCCATTTAAAATCATTTCCTTTAAGAAATATTGCAGTAGACTGGTGTTAGTGAATCAGCCATTCATATAGGAGACCTCCACTTTATTCTAAATCAGGGGTGTCAAACTTGCGTTGTCTATGGCGGCATCACATGACGTATCATGACTCCTCCCCTTCACTAAACTGGGTATGGGTGTGGCCAGCGCATGACGCATCTGGCCCGTGGGCCGTGAGTTTGACAGCCCCGTTCTAAATGTCTATATTGACCATAATTAGGTAGCTTGGTAAATGAGAAGAACTTGAGAGATTATTGTGTGGACATCTAGATAGCACCATACAGGTTGCTCTGCTGTGGAAGTCTCTATGTGGAGTTTCTCAAATGTCCTTTCTTCATGCCCACTCCCCAAATTCTTTCCCACCCAATAACTCAGAAGCGAGAACTGCATCAGGTAAGACTTAATCATGGACTTTTTTCTTTAATGAATTGGTTAGCTTGCACTTCCTGCATAGAGCTTTTATACAATGCTCATTCCATTACCGCAGAGATATACTATAATATATATAAAGAAGCAGATTAAAGTCCCAATAAAACCCATCTCCAGCACAAATGTATTTAAAACAGCTGGTTCCATTTATATATTTTTATTCCTTGGAGCTCATGAATATTCCAGTGAGAGATGGTATAATTGATTTAAATCAACTTATGAAACCCTGTTTTCCAAAACACATATTTCTAGCACTAAAATCCGTAATGCATCATTCACAGGTAATGTTCAATAAAGCAGAGGGGGAATAAAGAACTCTCTCAACCATATTGTAAATTATAGCATTGTCTTTCCTTGCAGCTGGACCTGGACTTTCTAATTGTAATACGTAGTATGGTGGCCTTATTAACAAATGGAAGCATTGTGGTTTTAAAGTGGGAGACATAAAACCGTGTTTCTTTAAATCTGAGAAAGTATGTCATTGAACTTCAATTATTGTATCTGAGGTTTTCTCTGATCACTCTACTGCTGCTGAAGACTAACATTCTTTGAGGTGGTAAAACTATTTCTTGTCTGAAAAAGAGCATGATTTATCCATAGTCACCTCTAAGTTATGGGTGAACAGGATTTAAAGCTTTGCCTTTCTGGTCAAAATTACATTAGGCTGGTTCTCTGAAAATTGATTAGAATTACTGGCTTACAGAGACCCAGCCAAGAAGTACTGCCGTATCCAAGGTGGAGAATATAAACAGTCAGGTAACTCAAACGCTCTATTAAAAGAAACCAGATAAAGCAAAAATGATGGTTCCTCTACCCACTTTGGAGTGAGGGACTTGTTACTCAAAAACCCAAGTGTTTATCAAGCTGATGAAAGTTTTGCACCTTTAGTGTGCCCGGACATCTAGTTTCTAAAGCGGTTCAGCAAACTTGTGCAAAAAACAAAAGAACATAGCTGATAGATATGAAAAATCTGGGGAATAGAACTTCTGTTAACAAGCCATGCCAGGGCACAATTGAGGCAGATTGACCCTATTTTGACACTTTAAAGAGATGGAACTTCTGATGGAAAGCAAAGAATAGTTCAACCTCATACTGTGTGAGGTAACTTATTTGTGGAATTCACCTTTCAGCATCCATTCTACGCCATGAAATTGGGAAGCTGTGTCCATCTTTTCGTTCTTACCAGGGAATACCTTTTGTTCACAATGCCAAGAATGAATATCTGGCATTTAAAAAAACAATCAAGAGTGCATAGAAAGGAACCTTGTTTAGTTACTTTGGGGTGTCTTTATTGGACAATTTGTTTCCTCCTTGCAACAGGATACGCTGGTAAATCATCAGTTTTGAGGGAAGAATGGTAGATATCCCTCATCCATTCATTGAGTGGGAGATAGCTAGTCTTCTATTCCCAGTGGTGATTTAGGTAATGTGATATTTTATTGTGAGACATGATTTAATAAGCTATATTCAAGGTAACGTTTTTGCAATTGTTTCCTTTGTGCTGGTGTAGTTAAGATTATAGCTAGTTCTTAAATGATGTTAAATAACATTTTTTAGCTAAGGCCTTTAAAGGAATGCCTGAGGAGCAACAGAAGAAAACAAGATTTAAAATCCAAAAATATAGATTTGATATAAAAAAAAAGCAAGTATTCAGAGGTGAATTTTGAATATGAGACAGAATTTGTATAGATTAGTTTCACAGATCTGGTTCTCTGCCCTAATCGTCAGTCAAAAAAGAATTATTAATACCACTAGGTCCGTGATGGCAAACCTATGGCATGCGTGCCGGAGGTGGCACACAGCCCCCTCTCTGACGGCACGTGAGCTGTTGCCCCAGTTCAGCTTTGCTGCATATGTGCACACACCTCCCGCCGGCCAGGTGGTCTTTGGGTCATTGCTGCACATGCACGGGGAGCCTGGGGCATTTATAGAATAGAAAAGAATAGAATAGAATAGAATAGAATAGAATTTTTATTGGCCAAGTGTGATTGGACACACAAGGAATTTGTCTTGGTGCATATGCTCTCAGTGTACATAAAAGAAAAGATACCTTCATCAAGGTACAACATTTACAACACAAATGATGGTCAATATATCAATATAAATCATAAGGATTGCCAGCAACAAAGTTACAAAGTTCATGGGGACCGTGCATGCATGCGTGGGTGCATGCGCATGTGCGGGGGGCATGTGGGGGTCCCACACATGCATGTGTCCACACCTCTTGAGTCCACACAAGTTAATTTTGCCACCACCTATTTTTCAGGAAGTTGACTTTGCCTGTCATGCTACCCCATAGCCCCAGAGGATATGAGAGAGAGAGGACTCCCACAGCCTTTATGCCCTACTGGTAAATAAAATAAATAAATAAATAAAATATAATATAATATATAAATAAATAAATATTATTTATTTATAAACAAATATAAATAATAAATATAAATAAATAAATATAAACAAGAAAGACACAGACTTCAGAGGATAATTAGAACTGCAGAAAAAATAATTGCTACCAACCTGCCTTCCACTGAGGATCTGTATACTGCACGAATCAAAAAGAGGGCTGTGAAAATATTTACAGATCCCTTGCATCCTGGACATAAACTGTTTCAACTCCTACCCTCAAAACAACGCTATAGAGCACTGCACATCAGAACGGCTAGACACAAGAACAGTTTTTTCCCGAAGGCCTCACTCTGCTAAACAAATAATTCCCACAACACTGTCAAACTATTTACTAAATCTACACTACTATTAATCTTCTCATCGTTTTCATCACCAATCTCTTTTCACTATGATTGTATGACTGTAACTTTTTGTTGCTATCATTAAGGGTTAAATTGGAACCTATGACCATCATTTGTGTTGTAAATGTTGTACCTTTGATGAATGTTTTTTTTCTTTTTTTTTCTTTTTCTTTTATGTACACTGAGAGCATATGCACCAAAACAAATTCCTTGTGTGTCCAATCACACTTGGCCAATAAAAATTCTATTCTATTCTAAATTCTATTCTATTCTATAAAAGAAATAAATTCTAAAGCTACTTTCTGGCCCAATAGCACTGAAATATGTAGTAATGGAATTCTCCCCTTTCTTCTATAATTTTTTTGTGGGGAGGGAGAGATCAATTGTAAGATTTAAAAAAGTATAATATCTGGATATCACCACGAGAAATATAAATTGAACGTTATTTCAAAATAGTTATGTTAAGACATGGAACGAGGTTAAATATTTTATAATTATCATTGTTAGTGAGAATTTGTGTGATAAAATGTTTTGCTTAGAACAATGTTTTTGTTTCAGACAATACTGTTTTTGACATCTGACATACCATTTAAATAGTGACAAAAGGGTATAACTAGGTTTGTATGGCAGGGAAAAAAACTATAAATTAAAAATAAGATGTTACAAGATGCAAAGGAAAGAGGAAGATTGGATTGACCTGATTTAAAATTGTATTTTGCAGGCTTGCTGTTTGGTATGGATAAAAGAGTGGGTGTTGCTGAGAAATAGAGAATTTGTAGAATTAAAAGAATAAGATCTAAGATTTGGGGAGCATGGATATTTATGGTATGAGAAAATCAATTTTAACTATGTTACAGGTGAGATATTGAGAACATGAAATAGACACAAATTAAGATTGTGTCCCAAAAGACCTTTTTGACTCTCAAAACAAAAAGCATTTTATAGAAGAGAAATAATAGGCGAGGGGTGTTAAACTCAAGGCCTGGGACTCAGATCTGGCCCATGAGGTGCTTAGATTTGGCCCATGGGGCCACCCTGAAAACAACAAAGGACTGGCCCGTGGTGTTTCTGCCACCGAAAACAGAGCGGCCCTCCAGAACCCCATTATTGCTGGCAGAGGGTTGCATGAGGCCATCGCAGCTGAAAACGAAGCTTTGGAGCCCATTTTCACTGGAAGAATGCTCAGGCCACCACAAGTGCCCCCAACATGAGTGACATCGAGCTGACTATGCCACACCCAGCCGCCCCCCCCCCGAGGTCAAACACAATCCTGATGAGGCTCTCAGTGAAATTGAGTTTGACACCCCTGTAATAGGCAAACACAAAAGGTTAATATACTGTAAGATACTAGAATTCTGTCAAGCGGAACACAAAATAAAAACAAGGGAACAAATGGCAGAGAAACATAGTCATCAATGGTTTCATACAGTGGTGGGATTCAAAAATTTTTACTATTGGTTCTGTGGCTGTGGCTTGATGGGCATGGCATGGCTTGGTGGGTGAGGCTTGGTGGGCGTGGTAGGGGAAAGACACTGTAAAATCTCCATTCCCACCCCACTCCAGGGGAAGATTACTGCAAAATCCCCGTTTCCAAAATACCAGATGGAGGTGGGGCCAGTCAGAGGTGGTATTTACTGGTTCTCCGAACTGCTCAAAATTTCTGCTACTGGTTCTGCAGAACTGGTCAGAACCTGCTGTATACCACCTCTGGTTTCATATTTATTATTATTATTATTATTTTATTATTATTTATTAGATTTCTATACCGCCCTTCTCCCGAAGGACTCAGGGCGGTGTACAGCCAAAGTAAAAGCAAACAATACAATATACAATTAAAACGAAATTAAAAAACTTATTACACAATTGGCCAAAAACTTTAAAACATTTAAAATTCTAAAAACCCATTAAAATTCATATAAAATTTAGGAATATAGAATATAAATTTAAAAATACAGCAAAATTTAAGCCAGCCCGGCGCGAATGAATAAATACGTTTTCAATTCACAGCAAAAGGTCCGAAGGTCAGGTATTTGGCGTAGACCAGGGGGAAGTTCGTTCCAGAGGGTAGGGGCCCCCACAGGTTGCCGCCAGCCGACATTGTTTGGTGGATGGCACCCTGAGAAGTCCCTCTCTGTGTGAGCGTACGGGTCGGTGGGAGGCATAAGGTAGCAGTAGGCGGTCCCGTAAGTACCCAGGCCCTAAGCCATGGAGCGCTTTAAAGGTAGTGACCAAAACCTTAAAGTGCACTCGAAAGACCACAGGCAGCCAGTGCAGACTGCGCAGGAGTGGTGTTACATGGGAGCTACGTGGAGCTCCCTCTATCACCCGCGCAGCTGCATTCTGGACTAACTGAAGCCTCCGGGTGCACTTCAAGGGGAGCCCCATGTAGAGAGCATTGCAATAATCCAAGCGAGAGGTGACAAGAGCATGAGTGACTGTGCACAAGGCATCCTGATCAAGGAAGGGGCGCAACTGGCGAACCAGGCGAACCTGGTGAAAGGCCCTCCTGGAGACGACCGTCAAATGATCTTCAAACGACAGCCGTTCATCCAGGAGAACACCCAAGTTGCGCACTCTTTCCTTTGGGGCCAATAACTCGCCTCCAACAGTCAGCCGCGGCTGCAGCTGACTGAATCGGGGTGCCGGCATCCACAGCCACTCCGTCTTGGAGGGATTGAGCTTGAGCCTGTTCCTCCCCATCCAGACCCGTTATCAGAATTTATAGTTATCAGAAAGATTCAAAGCAGACACAAGAATTTTTGGCACTAAATAAATCTTTGAAATGGAATTGTGTACAAATGGTGAACATGTGGCTGCTAAAAAATGTAAACTTTTATTGAGATTTGAAGTAGAAGAACAAGTGAAAGAATGTATGATAAAGTGAGCTAAACATTTTTGTTATAATATGTAGGTGGGACAATGGAAAATACGGGGTTGAAAGAACTAAAAATTTATATTATGTTATAATCTTAAAGAGAACTTTTATAAAATGATGTACTCTTTGTATATGACACCAGAAAAAGTTATCTAGAATGTAAAAATTATAAAATTTTTACATAAAATTATGCTGGGAATGCGAACAACAAGAAGGGTCATTTTATCACACTTGATGGACATACAATAAAACTAGAAGATATGGGATTCAAATGCACACATTGATTAAGAGATTAATATATAACTGAAACCAGAACTTCTCTTAGGACTGATGGATAAACAGTTGGGGAAAAGTCATGGAACTTTATTTTTATCTTCTATATATGTAAAAGCCAAATACCACTCACTCATCATGAAATCTCCAGAACCTTAAAGTCTACAAACTTGAAATTTGGCACGTATGTTCCTCTTGGCTTCTAGGTGCTCGTTAAGAAAGGATTTTTTAAAATGACCATCAGATCATTAGTATTTCATATACAGTATTATATTCACACGCTCTGATGCTAAGGTGTTAGACGTTCTACTCCCCTGCCCCATCTGAAAAGAACTCTGTTCCAACTGCCAGTTGCATTATATTAACATGCTCTTATACTACCCCTCCACTAAACTGGGTGTGCGCATGGCCAGCACGTGACTCATCCAGCCTGTGCGCTGGAACATTCTACTCCCGCTCTGTTCCAACTGTCAGTTGCCTTATATTAATACGCTCTGATGCTACAGAGTTACGCATTCTACATCAAGTTTCAGGCTTTAAGTGTCAATTTATCAAACTTGTAGTGAAGCACGGGCATCCAGCTAGTACTTGATAACTGCAGCAAGATCCACAAAGTTGGAAAGAGGAAGGTTTGGTGACAATGATAGAACTTGCTGAGATGATTTGTTTGATTAGAGAAAAAACAATATCTAGAATAGAAAAGAATAGAATTTTATTGGCCAAGTGTGATTGGACACACAAGGAATTTGTCTTGGTGCATATGCTCTCAGTGTACATAAAAGAAAAGATACGTTCATCAAGGTACAACATTTACAACACAATTGATGATCAATATATCAATATAAATCATAAGGATCTATATTTATTATTGCCTTGAACTCCTTGAACGTATGATCTATGGTTTATACGATCAGGTAAGATAGATTATAAAAAGAAGAGAGTCACAATGTAATGTTAAAGAAAGAGGTAAATCTATAATTGTATTGACAACTGGAAGCCATATCTTTTCTTTCTTCTACTTTTTTACTCTTCTTGTACTTTATCTTTCTTTTTATTTCCTTTTTCCTTTTTTCCTTCTTTGTTTATTTTAGTTTCTATTAACTTTTATTCTTTTTGCAAACCTCCCCTTTCAATAAAATAATATTTTAAAAATGAGACCGAGAGATGCATGTTCCTCATCAGGAAAGCAGCTGTCACCTAGTTAGTGTAGTGGCGTTAGAGCATACAATGAGAAATCTCTCTCTCTTGAGAATTTTTTGGGGGGGAGGGGGGGAAAGAGAGTCCACATACTGTACAGTAACCATAATTGAATCACTCTTTTTCAAGTAAGCTATAATTTAATATTTAAATTAAACCTGGTTGATTTTGATAGCTCTTCCTTAAGCTAATAGCCCATGTGCATTGAGTGTAGGATGTACAATGGCAATCACTTTGAGGAGGCATATATGGATTGTGCTATTAATCTGGACTTAAAATACTTAATGGGTTTTCAAACCATCGTGATTATGTAGAGCAATCGTGCTGTGTAGAACTATGAATAGTTTTTCATTACTAACATTCGGACAGAATTATAGAGTTGGAAGGTGACATTTTAGGCTACAGATTTCTGCTCAATCTAGGAGTGTCAATTAAAATATCCTTCATGTAAGTGCATCCAATAAAAGGGAATCCACCACAGTCCTTCATTCTGTTTGTTAGCAAGTTTTTCTAAGATTTGGTTAGAATCTGTCTTCCTCTAACTTGTACCTATTACTCCATGTCCTGTATTCTGGAATTAGGGAGAACAGTTCTTGACCTTCTATATCACGGGTATCAAACTCAATCGCGTCACGAGATGTTTTTTACCTTTGCAGAGCTGGGGTGGGTGTGGCCTGCATGTGACGCCTATTAGCTCAATTGTTTTTTATAGGACTGTATTCAATTTAGGCTTTATTTTTTATCTTGTCATTACATTTATTGTTCATTTCTGAATCGGTTTAAATTTTTTTTAAAAAACAAATCCTTAAAGTACAGTGCTCAAGTCTGGATTCATTATTGAAAGGCGAGTCTGACCAAAGCAGAATAAGGTGGAATGGCTATTTCTTGTGATTTGAAAATCAGATTTCTGTGGATTCAGCCTAACATTCTATTGGCCATTTTTACATGAACATCAAAATGCTGGCTCAATCAGTCTCCAATCAACTTTTATTTGAAATCCTTTTCACATATACTATTAACCAAAACT
Source organism: Ahaetulla prasina (assembly GCF_028640845.1). NCBI lineage: Eukaryota > Metazoa > Chordata > Lepidosauria > Squamata > Colubridae > Ahaetulla > Ahaetulla prasina. The sequence goes on along the minus strand of NC_080539.1, from coordinate 175,991,224 downwards.
TGTATCCCCATCCTATACCTTGCATTTGAATAGAAGGATATTTATCCTTCTGGCATTTTGCTGAGGAAGACTGGATTAAAGTAGGAGAGTAACTTTCTGCTTCCTTATAACAACTGTTATATAATTATAATGGATATACTGTTTCTTTTCTTCTTATTTTGAACATATCTAAGGAAAGCTCTTTCTTTTTGTTATTCTCAGTATCTTTCACTACTCTCAATCCACTTTCTCTTTTCTGACACCAGATCAATTGCTTCAGGCTACTTTTCTGTTTTCTGTCTTTGTGATCTGTCCCTCTTCCCATTTACCATGTGTGTGCTTTTCTCCTTTTGGACCTTCACTAGACTTTTCTTTGTAGCCGTGTTGGCTTCTTTTGCTTTTCCTTGCCATTAGAATTATTCCACTTGTACTGTTGATATTTCCTTCTTTTGCATGGCCATCTCTTTTTCCTTTATCTTCTCTTACTATGAGATACTATTTTTCATTACTGTGAGTTAACAAAAGCCAGTCCTTTGAATTCCAACATGCAGTTTCAGCTGTGCGTAAAATCAAGAGCTCCAGAATTACACACCTACTGCCCCAACATCTCTGCTACACTCATTCCCTCAACTAAGTCTTCCCTACTGATTATTATAAAATCCATTATAACTACCACTCTTGATTCTTTCTCCCTCTTTGTAGTTACCGGTAATGTCTTGCTGCCTACTGTGCCCTAGATGTAGTTTGCATAAGGCTATCAAAGCAAAATTAAACTAAATTAAATTAAACACCATATTGTTCATTGTACTGTATGAAGGTTAAGCACCTTCCTTCAAGCTTCCCTTCAGCATCTTTTCTAATGTTTGGGTCTCTCCATTCATTTCAGCTACTAAAAAATCTCTCCCTTCCAGTCCTTAGCCACTGCAACACCAGGGCCATCAAACGTGGCCAGCACACACAGTCCAGCCTGCAGCATTAAGCCAAATGTGACATAAATATACTTTTTCCATGACACACTTCCTCCTTTATGTCATTCTGACATTTATGACTTTCTTCTTCTTTTGTAAAATGAGATCTAGTTCCTGTAGCATATTTTAGTAATCTCCAGAAGGATCAACAATTCTGTAATCCTGCAACCCACCTGTTTTGCATTTAATTCAACCTGACCACCTGCATGTTGTTAACCTCTGGAAGGTTGCTGCAATTACACTGTTGTTGTTGTTATTTGGATAGAGACTTTGCAGGGCAAGGAAAAGGTTAGCAAACAAGTTGAGTGGTTCCTGATTAGGGATCACAGACAAGATGGGGGCTTGTCTGGTCAGTGTGAAAGGGGAGTTATATCCAGTGTCAATAAAAGAGTGTGTTTAATTCTGAGACAGAAATAGAATTTGGTCAAGTAATTAAGATAAATTTCCTCCCACTCTCCACATTAAAATAATATACTCTCTGCATGGAAAGCAACCCTACATAAAATAATTCACAATATAAAACTAAATTATTTACTGCCTGGCAGAGAATTTATTTTTACAACTAAATCTAGGGTTCCATGGGAAAACATATTGAATTGGACCCAATGATCTAGGATGTTGCTGTTACAAAAAGAATGCTCTAAAATAGCTTTACTCTTTGCCTTTCAACAGCATGGGGTTTAGCTCCTTGAACTGATAGCAATGTTCATGCAGGCTGGGGCTTCTGGAAATTGAATATCCATTTGGAGGATACCCAAGTTTTGAAGGCCATTCTTAAGTTTTGCAAATGCAACTAAATGAAATGTCATGAATGGTAGAACATTCATTGAGTGGGTGAGTGCAGATAAAATGTTAGGGGATTCAAGCATTTGCCTGAGTACACCAGCTCCACTTTCTACACCAGGATATAGAAAGTGCAGTCAGTCAATATCTTTCCTGGGTGACTCCTGAAAAAACCCCTGTTTTTGCTATTTTTTTAAAAAATTGGACATAGGTTTTGAACTCTGGTGCTGGAGAAGACTCCTGCGAGTCCCTTGGACTGCAAGGCGAACAAACAAATCAGTCCTAGAGGAGATCAACCCTGAGGCCAGATCCTGAAGATGAAACTCAAATACTTTGGCCACCTAGTGAAAAGGAAGGACTTACTGGAGAAGAGCCTAATGATGGGAAAGATTGAGGGCAAAAGAAGAAGGGGACGGCAGAATAATAGGTGGCTGGAGGGAGTCACTGAAGCTATAGCCGTCAGCTTAAATGGACTCCAGAGGATGGTAGAAGACAGGAAGGCCTGGAGGATTGTCCATGGGGTTGCGATGGGTCTGACATGACTTTGCAACTAACAACAAGGTTTTAAAGGTGGGGCCATTGTTCTCCTTAAAAAACATCTTGGTCCTGCCTACTTCTGAAATGCAACCTTTGACATACCACATAAAACATAGTGCAGCTTTCAAACCAGCAAATTAGGGACATTTCTGCTCTGCATCCTCTTTGCAGTCATCTTCTCAATGGTGGAGCTGGCTGCAGGGAAAGCAAGCTCTTGAACAGAACTCACAAGCACCAAAAGACAAATAGACGGATCTTGGTAATGGTGCAGCTGCAATTGATAGGAAAATCCACCTGAAGAAATGTGATTAGCATTCATTCACATTTGTCACCTCAAGAACCAAAGATAGAGGGTTGGCACACATGGAAAACATAGTATGTGCAGTATGACACCTCTCAAGTTCAACTCTAGCAACACATCTGATTTATGTGTTTTAATGCTTCACTTATTTTGCAAGAAATACCTGAGAAGTTGAAACAAAAAAAATCCTAGTATGGTTTCCAGGCCTGACACCCTGCTTGTACAGTGAAGGAGGAAGATTTTAATTTCTTGCCAGCAAATAATAGAGCCAAAATCCTTAACTTTTTTAAAAGCCAGAGATCACATTTGGATTTTAAGAGCATATTAACCAGCTCTGCCTCAGGTTGGCTGACATAATAGGTGTGGCCAATCACTGAACACCATATGCAAGAAAGCAAACAAAGCACTGAACTGCAGGAACCTACCATTTTGTTTCCAAGGATTCCTCTGATTTTTGGACATTCAAGTTATGCTGAGAATGATGCTTTGTTTTGCACTGTATTAGCTTCTCATTCATTTTTTTTCCTAATTAAAGGAATTTTAATTAAAGCTTTCAAGGTAGGAAGCCTTGTTAACACCCAGGAATGTGTTGTGAGAACGCTGTTGCTTCCATAGAGAATACCAAGCCAGATGAATCAATGCTTTGACTTGATTTAAGTCAAGTCAAGTCTCTGTTATCACATTGTTGTGGAAAACAACAAAGTTTTATCAAAATGGTACAGGAGCAACTGGATCGGTGTCTTGGCTTGTATCAGTGACACTTGGCTTGTATCCCAATCACAGTAGGGAATTCTATGCACCCTCTAGTCTCATCCCTTGCTGGTGATCTCTTGTCCAGGAGCTCCTAAATTCTCAAAGATAGCTCCAAATGTCTGATAATGCGTGAATCTTAAACCTATAATCTTTGATGATGAGGACCTCTACGAATTCCCTCCTCTTATTGCATAACATGGTCCAGGACAATCTACCATTGAATTATTTGCTGTGGTCTCCCAAATGTCTCAAAGCCTTCACTTTCTTCTAATCTATTTGAATTTGCTCAAACTGCAGAATTGGTGTGTAATTTGGTGTGTGGATATGGATATGGCTGTGTGCAATGGTTGAACCAGGTGGCCCAAAGTTGTGCTGGCCTGCTCAGTATGAAATTAATGTGATGGTTTTGCAGCATTTTATCGTATTAATATCATGACAATACTTCACATGGCTAGTTAGAATAGCAATATCTGGAGCTTATTAAAATGACTGAGTATTCATTGTTAGCTAGAACACCTCACTATATTGCAAACATAAAGTATTCTGCATCAAAAGCATAAAATCTACATTTGCCTCTTTCATTCTTAATTTGATTATGAACTATTGCTTTGCTTTCCCATAAAATATGAAAGTTTTACATTTTGATGATTTCTCAAATGCTGGTTTTACTTCCTGCACAAATACTACACATCCTTTCAGCATAATTATTTAGCAGCCATTTCGGGTTAATTATTGTCATTAACAATATGAGTCCTATGAGGGAATATCAATTAAAATATACACAGCTGAACTTTCAAATGAGTAAATAATTTAGTTTTTTGAAATGACTGGAAACAGCAGGATAACAGTCAGAAGGGGAACAATTATTTTAATGCTTATTTGACAAATGAGTAATTTTTACAGCAAATTAGTTTCTTATCATAGCACCCCTACTGGTTACATTGGGAAAGCTGTTAACATGAGTTTTTAAAATAAAAGCTGTTAAGTTATGCATGTGAAGTTAAGGAAGTCATTTATATGAGGGAAAGGTGATTACGACATGCATTGTTAGTTGAAAGAATGTTGCTACTGGGATCTAATTAGGGATATAAATCACTGAAAATTCTCTTTCTCTGTGTATACAAGCACATGCACACAGACACAGAGAGACACATATCACATACAAGAGAGAGAGAGAGAGAGAGAGAGAGAGAGTAGACATCGCCACAAGTAGTTTCTTTTAAATGGTTTTTCAAAAATAGCCATCATCAGTTTTATGGTTGAACCTCAGGAGCAAAAGATGCTCAGCCTCGAAAACAATTCCGGGTCCAAATGTTAATAACTTGCTTACTACAAATAACAGCAAGAAAACACAATGAGCAATGTCAAAGCAAAAGATGGAAACTCGCTTCCTTTTTCAGGGGAGAATGTTGAAAAAGTACACAAGATCAGTTATTCTGGCGTAGGAGCAGGGTTCAGCTTGCTGTCTCCACTAAGGTGGCTTTGATTTCTTAGCCAATTTTGGGAGAAAGAAACATGGGAAAGAATCTTTGTCCATTTCTCTGCCCTTTGTCATACACTCAAAGTGGTTAACCATTTCCTCAAAGACAAGTTGCTCGAAGACAAATCCTATTCAGTGTATAATTGCATGAAACACACGTGGTTATACAGGTAGTTCTCGACTGACAACAGTTCATTTAGTGACTGTTTGAAATTGCAACGGCACTGAAAAAAGTGATTTATGACTGTTTTTCACACTTATGACCATTGCACCACCCCCATGGTTACATAATTTACATTTGGATGCTTGGCAACTGACTCACGTTATGCTGGAGTATACTTTGGCGACCTTCTGACAAGCAAAGTCAATGGGGAAATCAGATTCACTTAACAACCTGTGTTGCTAATTTAAGAACTGCAGTGATCCAATTAACAAATGTGGTGAGAAAAGTCATAAAATGGGGCAAAACTCACTTAACAAATTTCTCACTTAACAACATAAATCTTGGGCTCATTTGTGGTTGTATGTGGAGGACTATCTAGACCTCATTTATTTTCTACTTGAATAGATACTTCTTGGATGTAAAATCTGTAAAGAGATGGGATTCACCAAGTCTCCAGTTTTTACCATGGAATCATTCCATGCCTATAAATGGGCCAAGGAGAATTGAAAGTCAGGCATACCCAGAGGCAAACATAGAGAGGTCTCAGCTAGTGGCTTTACACTAAGCAAAAAGCGTTGCTATTCTCACAAAAGTGAGGCTGCCTGAACTTTTTTGAACTCCGTGACCCACAGCGGATTCCCATATATACACACAAGCCTGAAAATCTGCTCCTCCTTCAGTCCTACTGGGCTGTGGCTAATAAGGAGGCTTGGCAAACACTGAATGCCTCACCTTGCAGGAATGAGAATGTCTTTCGCTAGGACAAAGTTCTCATGGGATACAAGCTGCAGGGTAGCTGAATAACCCCATTTAAATCTCAGGCATCAGCTCTCTGCACATATTGACTTGGCATGCATCAACCTTCAAATTATGGGCATGGGAATAAGGATACATGCCACAAGGTTGAACAGCCCCCTCCCCACAGTTGTTGCAGTTTGTTGGGGTGGCTTAATGCATTTCTTTTTTACTTAAGTCTTCAGAGAAGTTCAGAATTATTCAATTCACAGATCTTACAAATGCCTTCAAAGTGTCAGTATGCTAAAATATGCCCACTTTTTAACACAATGCAATTCTACGTTCAGGAAAAAAGACTCGTAAAATGCCTACAGTTAAGAACAGTATAAAATATATATATATTAAAGAGCAGACAACAGACAAAAATGCCTTCTAATCCTTGCAGAAAGTTTGAGTGTAAGGAAAAATGTAAGGAAAATGCTCGTGAAAAGGTGCACCTTAAAAAAAAAACACGGTTATATTTGTTCAGCAAATTCGCAAGCTGATGTGGAAATGGTCCAAAACAAACTTGCAACTGGGAAAATGAGAATGGGAGCGAAACCAGACTTGAAAGGATTCACTTATCCCTCCTGCTGAGGGCGCTCACGAACTGTGTTCAAGTTCCTGCAAGCTCAGAAGCACCCTTGGAGGACTGAATCCAAAACAATGCACAAAGCTTTTGCACACCATCTGCTAAAAAGCAGCTTCTTGTTCAGACTTTGCATTGAATCGTAAGTGAAGGAAGTGACTGTGAGTACGATGAAGCATTTGTGGTTGTGGGTTCACATGATCTACAGGATGAGGGGCTGAAATATAGAAGCAGGGTTACCCCTGGTATGCACCGCTTGCTATGGGTACAAGAGGGGAATTACACCCTCATGCTCTTCAGGCTATGCATAGTTTGAATGATTGTACTCATTTTTATTTTCAAGCTCTGCTGAAGGCCTATCTTCCTGTGATACCCAATGATGTTAGTATTTACTGAATCTGTTGGGGGACTGAACATGTGAATTTCAATGCAATAAAAACTTAAGGTTATGGACAGATAATTTGAAAGAATGACCCTGCTCTTATGTGGATAAAAACATCCATCTTGGTTCTAACACCATAGGAAAGGAAGATCCATGACAGAACTTGCTCATAAACAAAGAAACATATCAATTTTGCATTAACTAATTTCTCGATGAGAATGTCTGTGCTTTGGGACATCCTGTATAGGTAAAAATAAATAGCTTTATGCCCTCTGCGTATTTTCCCAGTGGCCATGAGTTGTTTTCCAGTTGTGTAAGAGCAGCTGATCATTTTCTGTTGATGCTGGTTGATTTTGTGTACCCCAATTGCAAAGCTCTCATGGACAGCCTTGCGATTTAGCCATTTAAGCCAGGCATTTATTTTTACAAGCCCTTTTCTTACTCTTGAGAATACAGTGATTAACAAATCATTATCAAAATAAAACAAGTTTTACAGGTATTTAAGTATGATTCTTTTATTGCCAGCGTGGAATGGAATGATGTGGTTATCTTTTACACATCAAACGGCCTACTCACTGCCCCAGGAAAGGCTTTAGAAATGGAGACCAACCTATCAAAAATTCTTTGTAGTCTTGCCTTCAATGGTTTAGCATTATGGCTCTCAGGCTTTGTACCTGGAAAAGAACAGTACTGTATTTCAATATCATTCACAGTTGTCAATTAGGAAGAGAAGCCTAAGGTGTGCCCCAAGTTCCCCTGAAACTAAGGAAAGAACTGTTGGCATTCTCTGCTGCTATAGAGGAGCCAAAGATGTATACTGAATAACATTGTGAAAGAAAAGTTAAGAGCCAGAAGTTCTCAGGCAAGATCACCAAGAATTAACTCATACTCAGCAACAAGGCCTGGGACCAGAGGTGGGTTTCAGCAGGTTCTGACCAGTTCTGGAGAACCAGTAGCAGAAATTTTGAGTAGTTCGGAGAACCGGTAGTAAAAATTCTGACTGGCCCCGTCCCCATTTATTCCCTGCCTCCTGAGTCCCAGCTGATTGGGAGGAAATGGGGATTTTGCAGTAACCTTCCCCTGGATTGGGGAGGGAATGAAGATTTTACAGTATCCTTCCCATGCCACGTCCACCAAGTCATGCCACTCCCACCACGCCACACCCACAGAACCGGTAGTAAAAAAATTTGAAACCCACGACTGCCTGGGACATAGAATCTTTCCAAAGTTTGGAAAGACAGATAGAAGAAGCCAAAGCATTAAATTGCTATGGGTTGTTGTTGTTAGTTGCGAAGTCGTATCCGACCCATTGTGACCTCATGGACAACATTCCTCCAGGCCTTCCTGTCCTCTATCATATTCTGGAGTCCATTTAAGTTCATGCCAACTGCTTCAGTGACTCCATCCAGCCATCTAGTTCTCTGTTGTCTCCTTCTTCTTTTGCCCTCAATCTTTCCCAGCATTAGTCTCTTCTCCAGTGAGTCTTTCCTTCTCATTAGGTGGCCAAAGTATTTGAGTTTCATCTTCAGGATCTGGCCTTCTAAAGAGCATCTGGTTGATCTCTTCTAGGACTGACTTGTTTGTTCACCTTGAAGTCCAAGGGACTCGGAGTCTTCTCCAGCACTAGAGTTCCAAGGCCTCAATTCTATGGGTACAAGAGAGGAATTTGTTAGATTAGATTCATGCTGACAAAAAGGAATCAACCATTCAATGAGGCTTCTTTCTTGTTTTTAATAAAGCTTTGTAACCAGTTGTCCCATATCATGTTAAGTCATGTATGGTTGGAAGTCTGAGATTTACTGTCAAGTTTTTGGCTGTAGAGCCTGTTTGCCTTCACAATTTTCCCAGGCTAGATTTCACCTGCAAATCAACGATTAGCATGATGGCTATGGACCCTCTGGTGATATGGTTGCTCCAGTATCTGAACCAAATAACTACTCAGAAGGCCCGGAACACAAACCCCGGCTAGTAAATGAGTCAGAATCTAATTGTCAGATGCTGTCTTTCTTTGTGGGGGCCCAAGTTTATCTTGCAGCCGCCGCCACAGCCATTTAATGCTATGTGCTTGCTTCCCTGCCAACAAATATTATGAAATCCAAAGAAATTTATTGCCTTCACTCAGGATAAACTGTACCTATTCCTGGAATCAAAAAACTTCCCCATTTAATCAATCTGTAGAGTATGTATATTAAACTGAGGGAACTACAAAGTGTGGCTACATCGCCTTGCTTCAGACCTGGCTTTAACATTTGGACGTTTTTGTGTGGCCTTCCTGAAAGCTACTTTGAGGTAATTTTGAGGATTCTGCCAAGCAAATGACAGTGAACTGTGATTCACAACCTACAAGCAGTAGGCATGCCTCAAAGTTTCATCTGCTACTTCAGAATAGGGGCTGGTATAAAGGGGACTTAAATAACCATTTAAAGAAGTACAGTCAGATGAAATATGAAATGAGTTAACAAGACAGCCCAGAGAAAATAACTACATTAATCCCGGTTGTTTTGGATAGTGATGGAAGATTTCACACAATCACTTTAATTCCTTTCTTTCTTTTCCTCTCTCCAGAGACCAGAGACTTTGGAAGTGAAACCCCTGTGTCTGGGAGCAAGAAGAATTCTATTGAATGCTCAGCAAAAGTTGTCTTGTTTCATGGCAGAGCCTGTTTCTATATCCAAGAGCACCTGGCCACTATGCATAAGAGTACGCCACTAATCCCCTTCCTTCCTTCTGGAGCGTCAGTGTTGTATGAGTGAGGGAAGAAGATACTTTGCTATTCTTGTAATAGAATTTGTTAGGAGATGAGGTGGTTTCAGTCCCAGGGACCTCCAGACTGGGACAATCAAAAATTAAACGGGACACAGATATTTCAGCCTTAGTTCTGAATGAGGTTGCACTTCCACCTGCAGGTTGGGTACACAATTTAGGGGTTTCTTGAAATTAAGCTCTTGAGCAGGTAGCAGTTGTGGCTTTGCCAAAAAGACTTTCACACAAATCCATCATGTGTGACAGTTGTGCCTCTAGCTGGACCAGGAGGTCATTCATACTTTGGTCACCTTGTGCACATGGACTAATTGCAATACATTTTACATGAGGTTGCCCTTGAAAACTACATGGAAGCTGCAGCTAATCCAGGATATGGTGGCACAGGGAATTATGGGCTTGCCTTCTCAAGTTCACGTAACATCTTTGCTAATTGCACTGATTACCAGTAGGTTTCCAAGGGAAATTTAAAGTTATTTTTTTATAAAGCCCTATATGGCATAGGACTTGGGTTAGGGTTTTCTGTATGGTTGGGAGAGTTGGCATGTTCCCAGTCCTTTTCATTAAACAGAGGACATGTGTCTCACAAAATCAAATATAATTTGATAATTATAATCATTGTTCCAATATATGTCAATGCCAGACCAGTGTTATTTAAGTAATGGTTCATATTAAGTTCTAAGCTAAGAACAAATTGAAAAAGGCTCAGCTTCTTCACCTTTGTTTTCTGTGAGCTTATTGCTCTGTGTCTGCAGGTAGCATGCATAGACAAGGAATGCCCCTTTGCATTAAAAGAATTTATATAGGGATACATTTTGTATATGCATACTTTCTACATATCCACAATCCCTGGATATGTAAGGGTATTTATGGTGGGTCCCTAGATAGGTACATACACAGTTTCAGTCCATGGAAAAATAATATATAGTGCTATCAAATTGGGTACCATTTTATAGTTTTGATGGTAAAAGGTGGGAATATTTTTTGGGAAAGATAAATTCTACCTCTCAGGTCAATTTAAACTCTGTGTCTCAGCCCTTCTCCAAGTGACCTCATCATGTTTCACCATGCAGGAAATATAGGTTCTACCATCTTCGGCCCACCACACCCTTGTGTAAACTATACGTTTTAGCTTTCTAAATTCTCATGTACACACATCACACTGGAAACACCCAGTTTAGTACTTTATTGTCTAAAAGAGGTAATAAATTAAATCTTCTACTAGAAAAAGACAAGACTGTGGAAACAAAACACAAAGCCTCCATTTGTTGAAGGGTTTTCTTTTATGATTTACCTTGGGAGAAGATATCATCAAATGTGTAACATGTATGCCAACTATTTCCGACCTGAGATTCTGCAGAGGTATTGGGACTGAAACTCCCAGAGTTCCCAACAAGGGTTCAGCCAAACTGTCTAGAAAGTGGCAGTTCCACTCCCAACATTTGAAAGGCACCAATTTTGGGAGGGATTCTCAGTAGAATGGTTTTTAAAAACGGAAATTACTGGAAATTGAAATTACTGTGAAGAAGAAGGACAAGTAATGGAACTTACTTGATCTGAATTCCAGGGCTTGCTATCTGTTTGGAGAAAGCTCAGCAAGCAGACCAAGGTTTTCTTAGAATTCCATATGGTAGTCCTTGTAGGGCTGTACTAGTGATGAAATGTCCCTCCATCCCCTTATCGAATTCCTTTTTTCCCCAAGCACTTCTGAACAGTGGGAATCTGGAGGACCACAAGAAATGTTCAAGAGAACCATCCTAAAGAGGAGAAACTACTGATTTTATGGAGGTCAAATTGTTAACAAATATTTTCATGTTTACCCATAAATGTTATCTGAATTGTGATTTCACATCTGCATAACCTACTCTTTACATCTGAGGAAAATATGGCTCAAGTCAATAATGCATGAGTGTTTAGGCACTTGACATTTTACCACGGAAATTATTTCCATTGCCAATTATTTAGCAATGGGATAATAAATTAAATATTTGATTTCTGCCCAAATTATTCACCTACAAGCAATTTTTCTGCACTTCTGTAACCTTTAGAATATAGTTATTTGCATTATTAAACAACAACAACAACAACAACAACATTTTTGGAAATACATAGAATTTGGAATATCTCATTTGAGATAGATTCCAGCTGTATTTGATTTTGGAGGACCCATGTCCCCTAGAAATTTACTGTATGTTTTAAAAAAACAAAGATTTAATGCACTTTCCTAAATTGCCGTTAAGTGTGATTACATTAGACATAATTTCCATGAATTTGTAGTTGTATCTCAAGTCTTGTTAACAACTGAAATCTCACATTTAAGACTTCCTCATTATTCAGTTTCAGACTTTGGAAGATTCACTTGGTGCTTTGCCTCTCCCAGATAATCGGATGGAAGTTGGAGAGAAGCTGTACTTTTCATACATTCACAATACAATGGATAATTCTGACTCCAGACACAGGCAATTGTGTATTTGCCTAGCTTAACTGTGTCCAACTGTTTCTGAGCAGATGATATACTCGGTCTCTGACTGTTTAGTAAAGAGCTAAACTGAAAATTGGGCAAGATCAAGACAAATGCTTTAATGCTACATCTGATCCCGTTTTCATTTACTTTAAGTTAAAAATGCAGCTCATATGTTTCCCCCCCACTTTTGTCAAAGAAGTGACAATTTGGGGGCTACATTTGGAGTTGCTCTAAAACAGTGTTAGAGAACCTTTGGCATTCTCGCATGCCGGCCTGCGTGCCAGAAGTGGCACATGAAACCGTCCCTGATGAATGTGCGGCCTCGCTGGCTCCTCTTCCGTGGTCCTGTGCTCAAATGTGTGCCAGTCAGCTGGCTGTCGCACGCACGGGGGCAGCGGACCCTGGAAGAACGGTGGTCCATTGCGCACCCAAACACCCGACGAACAGCTGGCCATTGCGCATGCATGTGATGTCAACCTGGAAGATCGGGGGCCAGCTCGCGCATACGCGATGGACCGCCAGTCTTCCGGGGTCCATTGCCCTCATGCATGTGATGGCCAGCTGTTTGAGCACAGGACCACGGAAGAGGAGCTGGCAAGGCTGCGCATTCATTGCAGGACGGTTTCACATGAAGCTTCTGGCACACATGCCATAGGTTCACCGACACTGCTCTAGAAGCTGCAGGCCAGCCACCAGGGGTGGGGGTGGGAATCAACATGCACAGGTTTTGATCTTTTGCCTCTGCTCATGTGGACCAGGGAAAGCGACTAGGAAAGCGAAGCAACAGCAGCAGCAGCAGGGAGATATGTGGGGATGTGGATGGGGGTAAGAAGTTAAAACAAACAAGATCCGCAGAGATTTTTCTAGTGAATAGGGATAAATTATGGTTACCAAACGGGGATTGCCCAAGCTGTAACCTGAAAATTCAGATTCTAAAATATGGGCCTGCCCTGTAGGAGACAGATTCTACATGCCCAGGGATTTTCTTTCTGCTTATGGTAGGCTCTACACACTGGCTTCATGCCAGTCTTTTTTGGAAATGTGGGACGAGTCGAGGGCTGTTGATGGTGAACTGTGTTATCCTTGCACTTGTATTTCTAAAATTAATATCTTGGCTGGGTGATGCTTAGATCCCATAAGGCCAGAAAATTATCCCTTGCTTATGATCTGTGAATTAATTTGAATTCCCTTGTTGGGTTAGATTCAGGAGTCTGAATCCCAAGTCTTAGGCAGCCAAAATGTCAAGGGCAGCTAAAGAGCTCCCCCCACCCCCGAGCATCTTATTTTAATGCTTAGCTGGGTAGACCTTCTTCCATACTGGTCAGCCTGATTTCACCTTCTTATGATCATCAATACCAAATAATGGTTGACAGGACAAAAGAGTCATTAGGAAGTGTGCCAACATTTCTGCTAGGAAACTGGTTATGTGTGTGTATGTGTGTGTGTATGTGTGTATATACTTACTGTATGAGAAAGGCAGAGAAAGAAGGAGAGGGCAGTACAGTAGTGGCCAAAATTGTGGAAACCTTTCGGGAAAAGTGTATTTTCGAGATTTGATGGCTAATAATGCCACTCTTTTTTGGAGTAGTACCATAAAATTATATATCAATGGAAAGATAATTTAATCAAGAATGTAATGCTGTTCAACCTTTGTTTGAGAACTAAAAGTGGCTTTTTCATGGAATTTTAGATTTTAAGCCAAATTCCTGCAGTCTGCACCAAACAGTCCTTGCACTCAACTTCACATTACATTGTGCCATTTCATCTTGTATACACCCAGATGATTTTCTTCTGTCACGTAGGCACAGTCTCTTAATTTTTCTATCATCACTTGCTGTTGTGCACCTTTTCCTGCCTTTACCAGTGTGGTTTTGTAGTGACTGAGTCTCCTCATACCTCTTCAAAAACTTAGAAATGCCACCTTTGGTTAAGTTTCCACCAATTTTTCTTCTAATTTCTTTATAACTGTAGCCTTGTTACTTAATACTACTATTTTCCATCGCTTTCTGGGCGACCAGTCAATTCTTTGCACCATTACTTTAATTTTATTATGTTTTAGAAGCTCACTAAATGAAAGAACAAAAAAAACCCGAACCAAGTTGATAGCGATGACATAACACACTGACCAATGTTCTCCTCTCAGCTTTAATACATGACATCAATAACTGAATCCAACTGTGATCTGATTGGCTCGTTGCCAAAATAAGATGACACATGATTGGCTCTGATTGACTCATGCTCATTGGCTACAATCAGATGAAGGAAAGTTACCTGATATCAACCTAAGCAAGTTGTGCTTCCTTTTTCTGGTTATTTGGTTATAACTTTTCATACAATACAGTTAATTGAACAAACTTTGTTGCATTACATTCTTGATTAAATTATCTTTCCATTGATAAATAGTTTTATGGTACTACTCCCAAAAAAAATGGTGTTATTAACCATCAAACCTCAAAAACACACTTTTCCCAAAAGGTTTCCACATTTTGGCCACTACTGTATGTGTTAGTTTGGTTTCCATAAAGTGTTCATTCTCTTCCCCATCACTCCCCAGTACCATTTCCATCACTGGTGCAACCCCGAAAGTTGAAAATATTGTCCATCTTTGATATGAATCCAAAATGTACAACTTCTGGGTAAAGGGCCACTGTTGGAGTGTCTTTATTTATTAATTAAATATCTAGTCCACCCACTGTGGACAACTTCACAAAGATAAGAGAACATTACATAAAATAATAATTTGCGGGAAAGTCTGGCCCCGGAAATTGTAGGCAAATCCTGGTATATTCATGGATATCACATCCTCTGCTTTGGGAGCTGCACTTTGGGAGGTACCCTGGTGCAATTCAAGGTGCTGGTTATTACCTTTAAAGCCCTTCATAGCAAAGAACCAGGCTGCCTGAGGGACTATGCATTTCCCATACTGTCTGCCTGTTTTATCTGATCTGGCAGAGGTGGCAGGCTTGATGTAGGAGATGACCAGGCTGCGCCAGAAGGAGGGGTCAAATGCATCATCAATCTCAAGTTCCTTCATGCCCACCAGAGATTTAAGTCCAGCCCACCTTGAATTCCACTGACTCTTTGCTTTGCTTTGACTGTTAGTAGTTCAGATTCTTGTAGATAGCATTAGCATACAATAAACCTATATTCATTTGAACTGCCTGGACTCCTCATTTCCTGCGCTTAACATTCCAGGTCCATTGATAAAACATTGGCATCTAATGCCTTATGTGTCACTGCTCCTAACCCCTAAAACTGTTTTGCCTCTGAGATCTTTATGCTCCCCTTTTGTTCTGATTTTACTCAAAATAGCTCTCAAAATTTGATTTTTCTTGCAGGCTTTGGACTAACTTGAATGGTGGGATATGCAAGAGTACTCTTGTCCCAAAGGTGCTTTTTCAAAAGGTAACTGGACTTTCTTTGATATGCTTGAAGACATTTCCCTTCTCATCCAAGCAGCTTCTTCATTTCTGAAGAAGTTGAATGAACTGAAGAAGCTTCATGGATGAGAAGGGAAATGTCTTCAAGCATATCAAAGAAAGTCCAGTTACCTTTTGAAAAAGCACATTACAGCCATGACCTGGATAACTGAGGCTCTCTATAGACAACAATACTTTTCTTGTTGTGGGAGTATGCAAAGCCTACTTTTAGGCTTTTATGCCATTTATTTTTTAATAATCAATGTTTTTGATTTGATTTAATATTGCCCATTATCCAGAGTTATTTTCAGTTGGGTGGTCTTATAAATCTAACATAAGAGAATCATCCTAGAAAATACAATCATCCTTTGATATCCCTCCAACTTAAAAAAGGCATGTCTGAATTTTCCTAATCCAAGATAAATTAGGAGGGGGCTAAGAGTTTTTTGAAGGATTCTGCTTCTCTTGTCTAATTGTTTCCTAGGCAGTATCTCTTCCCTTCATTCCTCAAGGTCATTCCTACATGCCACTACACATAGGTGCATTTTCATTGGTATTGTGATGATGCTCAATTGTATCTCCATCCCTGGTTGGGTTCACTGAGGTGGCTGGCTAACTCTGTGAAAGGAAATTTTTTGGGTGGTGTTATCTTTTACCCGTGGGACACCTGAATGCCGGTAGGCAATCGGTGAGAGGCTCCTTTCTTGTCCCTATGTGGTTTATTCGCTCACGCAACCTCAGCGGTGCGCAAGCCCAGCGTCTTACCACGTGAGCCACTGTGGCCCCAGGCAGGTGATATTATTATTATTTTTTATAAATTTTTTATTTTTAGTTTTAAACAAACAATTCATCATCAATCAATCAATGTAACATCTGGGTACAAAAAAAATTGTGTCATCATATTCAACATTTATCATCATTTTCTTAGTACAGATTTATCTTTTCTTCTTACATTTAAATTTAATGTATTACAACATATTTTCTCATGTTTCTTATTTTTACATTGTCTATTGTCTATATTCAGTCTCTATCCATGGATAAAATTGCCCCCATATGCAGGTGATATTATTGTGGTACTGATTGAGGGCCTGGAGGCTGTGAGAGGCTGGGTGGGGAGAAAATGGCTACAATTCAGTCTTAGGAGTTCAGAGTGGATTTTGGTTTTTGGCCCCCATGATTTGGTGATCTGTCATCCTTGATTCTTCTTCTCTGTAGAAGAGAGTCAACTGCACAGAGCTACTTTAGATAATGTTCCACGGTAGGCAGAAAAATTAGTCTTGGTCCGACCCTTCTTTGGACCTGGGGAGATTATTCTGGAAGAAATCCTGTGGAGATCCCTCTTGCTTCTACAGAAATATTTTCACTGAAACTTTCCCCTTTCCCAACCTGACATTATACTGTCACTAGAGCCAGGATTGATGTAGTTTTATTTTTCACCCACAGCAGTCAAACTAATCTTGTTTTTAAGATGCTTCTACTTTTCTGCAGTTAAATAGTTCTGCTAGTTAATGTTTCAGGTTTATTATGGATCTAATCACACGTAGGCCAACATTTGGCAGCATTAGCCTAATTAATTGTGCAATGCATTATTGGAAAATGGCTTATTGTTCAATGTATTGATTTGGTGCAGAAAGATGAGTCATGAGCCACACAAGTTTTTGCTTTTACTTTAGGATTTGTCATTCATCATTCCATCCAAATAACAACGGAGTTTGTTTGTAACTTTAGTTTAGGAGCTGACTCATTTCTGTTAAAACTTGACTCACAAACCAAACTATAGCTAACAAATAATAGTTTCAGTTTAGTGTGTGTGGTGCCAATCCACCCACTGTGATTTGCAAACCAAAATTTATGTGATACATAAACTAGCCCATTCTAAACTATTCCACCAACTATTAAACAACTCAAGTATAATGGGATATTTGAATCCAGCTTAAAAATAACCACACCACTTTGTATTTAATTAAAAAAAATGGAATTGAAAACTCGAGATCTCCTCCAATAGCTGAAATGCAGAAAGAGAAGCAGAAAGGAATATTTGAGGTGAAGGCAAGTCACTGCAGGTCCTTCTCATTCTATTAAACGGTGGTTTATCATGATGGATAACTGAGTCTCTTCATTATAAAACCATGGAAAAAAGTAACAAGTTATGAGCCCTGGGCTATTCTAATGCAAAATGGAAAATATCTGGAAAGTCAGCGCCATAACTAATTTGGTCCATGGGACGCTGATGTTGCTATGTTGTCACTGAAGAGAGAAGACCATGCTGGGAGGATATTGAAGAGATTTAGAGTGGGAATGAATGGGACCAGGGAATGAATGGGATATATAGGCCAACATGTTGGACAATATCCCCACCTGGTTGGTAAATATTCCCACCTAAAACACTCTCCAACCCTCTCCAAATGGCCCTATAATATATCATCAAAATTCAGTCTTAGATGTGTATTATGGAGCATCTTTAGAGAAGAAATGGTATGCCCTGGGACCATATGTAGCCTATGGGGCCATGATATTTTTTTCTTCCTCATTTTCTATAGTCTCTTCTCTTTCCTAAAGACAACAGGAAGGAGGTTTAATACAGTTAAATGCATGTAAAGCATCTTTAATTCAACTACCAATTTTATCTAAATCCTTAACTTTAGTGAATTGACATAAATTTATCAAAGACAGGGGATTTATACACATTCAAGACAGCAGGAAGTCTGCTCCAAGTAATCAAAGATAATTAATTTTCACTCTTAATGTGAACATTGAGAAGCGAAATTATTTGTCTCTTACCATCTCCATATGAACAAAATCTGTCCCATGTAATCTTTACAAAAGCACTATACGTTTTTATAGTGTCAGCTGATCTGTATACATCTTCTTAGGCAGTATATTAGTGACATCCCAAAGAAAACTGGAAATGGTCTGCTCTGGTTTGGTATGATTGGCTAATTTCAATCACAGACATTTCAGGATCCAAACAGCTCAGGGCAGGCTAGTGATTTCCTTTTTTTTTTTTTTTTTGGTATTGTTGCCCGTCTTGCAGCTTATTGATCTTTTTTAAAAAAATAATAATTTTAACTGAAATTTTGATTACAAAAGACCTCTGGTCTCAATTGCATATTAATCTTTAAAATCCTCTGAAACAGTGTATGTATTTTAATACTAAATTGTCTAGCCTACCAAGCAGAGAAAATGTCTCTTCTTGTTTGCATTTCTAACATACCGTATATACTCGAATATAAGCCGATCCGAGTATAAGCCGAGGTCCCCAATTTTACCCCAAAAACTGGGGTAAACTGGGGACTCGAGTATAAGCCGAGGGTGGGAAATGAGGCACCTACCGGTTGGGGAAACCCTCCCCCCCTCAGCTGAGAAGGCTGGCGGCTCCCCCGCCCCGCCCTCTCACTGCACCGGCAGGGCTTCCCCGCGCCGTCCGGTAAAATGTGAAAAAAAGAAAAAAAAAACAAACTCGAGTATAAGCCGTATATACTCGAGTATAAGCCGAGGGGCTTAAAAAAAAAAACAACTCGAGTATAAGCCGTATAGACCCGAGTATAAGCCGAGGGGACGTTTTTCAGCACAAAAAACGTGCTGAAAAACTCGGCTTATACTCGAGTATATACGGTAAATTTGAAGTGCCTTTATACATTCTAGACAATTTTGTCTGCTGACATATACTCTGGTACATGATTTTATAAAAAGATCTTTAAGTTATAACATAATTAAAATTTCAATCCTTTCAACCATATATTTTTTCATTGTTCCATCTGTGTATTGTAATCAAAATGTTCGTCCTGCATACATTCCTTTACTTGTTCTTCTGTTTTAAATTTCAGTATGAGTTTATATACGTTAGCAATTGCATGTTCATCATTTGTATACAATTCTATTCCAAACTTAAAATATTAAAAATCATAGACTATTTTGTCTACATTAAAATCTTTCCAATAATTGTAGATGAGAAAACCATTGGCAATATATCCCTCTGCTACCAGTTCTTCTCTTTATTTTGCATTCCTCAAGACACTCCTCTATCTCATGATAGGTTAGCCATTTGTGTTTGTGGATTATTTCTCAGCTATAAAATCCTTCTTGTGGTAAGAATCACAGAGCAGTTTTTGGCTACAGCCTAGGTTTATATTTGTCCCTTATTGTCAGCATGGCTTGTATAACATCATGATTTTAAAAATCCATATTAACCTTAACTTGTCCATTCCACAATATCCATGTCACCCAAATCTCAGATCTTATCTTTCTAAGTCCAAGAGCCTTCTATTTCTCAGTAACATCCACTTTTTCATCCAAACCAAACAGCAAGGTGCAAAACACAGTTTCAAAACAAGTTAAACCCAATCCTCCTCTTTTCTTTGCATTTCATAACATCTTACATTTAACTCATGGATTTTTCCCCCTGCCACACAAATGCATATATATGTAAATATGTGTGTATTTATGTGCATGTCATGTGTGCATATATATATGTATATACACATGTCTCTGTATAAACATATATACATAACAGTTTCTCTTTCTCCCCGCTCTCTCCCCCCTCTCATCTATCTATCTATCTATCTATCTATCTATCTATCTATCTATCTATCTATCTATCTATCTATCTATCTATCTATCTATCATCTCCCTCTGCCAGAGTTTGAATGCATCAGTTGTCAAAAAAAATATTGTCTGAAACAAAAATATCATTCTAGGCAAAACATTCCTGTGCTGGATCAGTGGCAGGATCAAAGATGATAAACCATTTACCAGAGGTTTTACTTTTGTAGAATTATTTAAAGTATCATAATTGCTCTTCAGCTTTGCGGTCTTTATTCCATAGCCTGGAATTCTGTGGGAGCTATCATAATCATCAAAGAGTATAATATTACAGGCTGGATATAAAAATATCTTTTTAATGACTAGTAAATTAAGAAACTGTCTTGACCTGAATGTAGACCAAACTGAAGATTTGCTTTCGTTCATTTATTTTTTAATTAAGTGAAAGAAAGGAAAGAAAAGACTAAATTGTCACCACATTGTTCTGTTCACTGAATTCTCCAGAGCTTGAAATGATGGCTGATTAGATAAAATTTGTAGCATTGTGCAGCAGTACAAGTGTTTACACTTGCATCTTATACAGTGTCTCTCTCTTTCACTCTCTTTCTTTCTGTATAAGCATGAGGGATTATCACAGACTTCTGTGTTCTTTTTAATCCTAGGGCAAACTGAACAATATGTTAAATACATAGCAAGCAGTTGTCCCCTTCGCGATTTTGTTCCTTTAAAGAAAGAGAAAGCCATCTCAGGATCACAACCTTCAAAACCCTTTCCTGCCTCGCCCAATGGGGGAAATACCATTAAAACTATAGCGTAAACCCTACATTAAAACAATGAATGAAAGAAAAATTCTGATCTCCAAAAACTACTATCTATCCAGGAAATAACAGTCCCATAATCTCTATGTTGAATCTCTATGCTCTTTGTTTAGATAGGCCTTCATCATTATATTTTACAGAGTATTTTTAAGAAAAGGAAAAGGTGGATAATTTTTTATTGCATTTTGAATTTTATAAGAGTTTTCATTAGGCCTATGTTAAAATCCAAACCAGGGAGAGATATCGAGTATGTGAAAAATTTACTTGCTGATCAAAATCCTAAGATTACAGTGGCAAAAACAAGCAGATTTTTAATTATCACTATAAAAATAAGGTTTTTAATAACAAATCAAGGGTGGGGTTTTATGCAATATTTATTAGTTATTTCACTTGTTAAACTGTTTTGTGTAATGCCAAGTTTAGATTATATTTACAACTTGCTTTGGGGCCTTTTTGGCCATTAATAATATTGTATTGAAGGAAAGGAAAGGAAGGGAGGGGAGGGAAGGGAAGGGAAAGACCTGAAAAAAGGAGGACAATAGCAAAGAAAGGAAAAAAAGAAAAGAAAAGAATTTTCTAGCATCTACAACTAGGTTAAAATTTCTAATATTTCATTGAGCACATTTAAATAATTAAATGTACTATATCATTTTAAAAGCTGCAAATCTTTGTTAAAATTGAAGTAAGATATGATTAGCAATAGCTAATAGTAGTGTAAATTACAACATGATATTGAGAGTTACAATAATTTCTATGTAAGCAGTTAAATTCTCTAGTTAAAGAGAAACCCGAATTTTTGATGTAGCTAGTCCATAGATAGAGGGATAATCCAAAAATGATTTTCAGATAAATTCATTTCTGTATCAGATTTACTTTTATTTTGGACATTTAACACGCTCCCAGATCTTAATTAGCCACTGCTGTATAAAGAGCTATGAATACCTTTCCAAAATATGTATTCTTATAGCAGTTTTCACATGTCAAACTAATTTAGAATTATTTGTGAGAATGCAAAGCTCAGTAATATTTAATTTAAACATAGCTGGTTTGAAATGAAATTCAGCTTTTAAAATTTGTTTCAACTTTACAACTTTGTCACTAAATATGGATACACCAGTTTTTACAGAATGAATTGAACAATACTAGAATATATATCATTAAAACATCTTATAATAGTATCTTTAATAATATTTGGTGGGGTTTTTATTTTCTGCTTCCATTGAAATTCTTATTGTTGCATATAGACTTCTTTGGCGTCTAAATTTTGTATCATTTAATCATTTAGTTTTTAAGGATATGGTTTTAATTTACAGAAACAAACCGTGTTTATAATTTACAACGATAATTTTGAATAGTGTCTAAATGCAAACTAGAAGCTAAGGGAATTACTTAATAAGGCAGGCTCAGACTCAAACAGAATATTCCCAAGAGCTTTAAAACTTATTATTATTTATTAAACTTATGATTTTATTCACTGGTCTTAAAAGTTCAATAATTGTTTTGTTCAACATGATATCTGAGCCTAAGTGAAATTATTCATTAAAAGTATTGGAAACAAGAAAGTCTTCTTCATTTTCTTTCCATCTTTGCTCTTTTTCCTGCATTATCTTTGCCAATTTGTATAAACTTTTAACAGAGATGTCATTAGTAATGCACTTTTATCATGGGAATAAACACAGTGATCCCTGGATGGCCCTGTGAAACATGGTAGTGTCAGAGTTTATTACAAAACTGACCACTTGGTTAGTATTCGTTTTGTATATCATATGGAGCATTTCACGTTCTCCACTTTTAGGAATTAATCCAGAATATGAGTTGACATCAACATCCATATGGGCAACTATTAACAGCTGCATAAGCCAGCTGTCCAGCTGCTGAATTCGAATGCCATCATGAGCAAATTTTCATGGGTGTGTTTTTGACGGGTCATGAGATAGGCATAACTTATTTCTTGAGTGTACTGTTAGGTGTACATTTACTTCCTTATGAATCCTATGCCCGGCAGGGCACAACCGGATCAGATTCATAACAGTAATAGACATAAAGTTTTTACTGACCTTGGGAAAAGTAATTATTGCAAAGTAAATGTGTATGATTTGGTCTTTTGCCCGATACTCAGTATGTTATTAGTTTAGTAAAATGCATTTTCTAAACTAAATATTTTCCCCAAATCTGTGCCCCATAAGTTTGAAAAGATATTGAGTCATTTTTTAAGTAGAACTAGGAGCTAAATATAGTTTAAGTAATAAATAAACAAACAAATTTGGGGAACAGAAGTAAATCGACTTTACTTTGAAATGTATGCTGTATGTACAGACTCACTTTCAAAGTTGTTTCAACTAATCAGAAATAGTTGAATAGATTTTTATTGCTGGCACAAAGACCAAACATTTAATAGAAAACAGTTAGATAAGAGTTGTATTGATACAATTTTATTTATCTGATGTAAAGATATCTAGGCTTACAATACCAAGAATTCTTATTGTTATATTTGAAGTACTGGTATTTGTTGGTTCTTTTCTTTCTGCAGGTCATCTAAGGCACGGTTTCTTTTTATCAGAACCAGAAAAACATAAGCATAGGCCCTGAAAAGAAGGTGCTTCATTGTCAACAGTCATAGCCAGAAGAAACATCCAGCAACCTTTGCAAATCCTGAACAAGGCTACAGAAGACCAGACCTGGCTTAAATTTGGGTGGGAGATTTTCAGGAAAACTCAGGCTTGTAGACTAAACAAAGAAGTTGAAAACAACAACAACAACATCCCACAAAGAATGCAGTGGTAAACCAATTCATGTACCAAGAAAACCATACGAGCATATCCATATGTATTCACTGTCACTGCACATGACCTTACTCAGCTGACTTACCTGACCTCAAATATACTAAGCAAGTTGGACTTGGTTAATTTTTGTATGGAAGATTCACCAGGGAATTCCAGGGCTATAGGTTAGACTAGAAGGTCAGAATACATTCTGAAAAGAAATAATGGCTAAGTACGTCTGTATTGTTGCCTAGAAAACAATATGTCTGTTTACTTACAAGGAACCAAGCCCAACTTGAGGGAAACTCAACTATTTACTTAATCTACATTGTCAACATGAATTCAAATCTATATGAAAACAGATCTTTTTTCTTTTAAAACTGAAAAAGAAGATATTTTCTATTTTGGGAGTCTTCATCTGTGCATACCTGTAGGCTTTCAGAGTTCAGAGAGTAGGATTCTTCAGTGTTGAACCCTAGAAGGATTTTCTCTCTCTCTCTGCTTGAGAAAAGGCAAGAAACAAACAAACAAACAAAAAAAAAACACCCTCAAAAGTCCAATTGATGGATAGGTGAAAAAAAAACACCTGGAATGGCCACAAATAACCACCTAACCACCCCAACGAGGCTGTTGAAGTGATGTCCCAGTGCCTGGAGGCCGTACGGGTCTGGATGGGGAGGAACAGACTCAGACTCAATCCCACCAAGACCGAGTGGCTGTGGATGCCGGCGGCCCAGTACAGTCAGCTAATTCCATCACTGACCATTGGGGGCGAGCTATTGGCCCCCACGGAAAGGGCTCGCAATCTGGGCGTCCTCCTGGATGCACGGCTGTCTTTAGAAGATCATATGACGGCCGTCACCAGGGGAGCTTTTCATCAGGTTCGCCTGATACGCCAGTTACGCCCCTTTCTGGATCGGGCTTCCTTATGCATGGTCGCTCATGCCCTTGTTACTTCCCGCCTGGACTACTGTAATGCTCTCTACATGGGGCTCCCCTTGAAGGGTACCTGGAGACTCCAATTGGTCCAGAATGCGGCTGCGCGGGTGATAGAGGGAGCTCCTTGTGGCTCCCATGTAACACCCCTCCTGCGTAATCTGCACTGGCTCCCGGTGGTCTTCCGGGTTCACTTCAAGGTACTTGTTATCACCTTTAAAGCGCTCCATGGCTTAGGGCCAGGATATTTATGGGACCACCTACTGCCACCATTAGCCTCTCACCGACCAGTGCGCTCTCACAGAGAGGGCCTCCTTTGGATACCGTCAGCTAAACAATGTCGGCTAGTGACCTCCAGGGGGAGGGCCTTCTCTGTGGGGGCTCCTACCCTCTGGAACGAGCTCCCTCTGGGGCTTCATCAACTCCCCAACCTCAGGTCCTTCCGCCGCGAGCTGAAGACGTTGCTGTTTCGAAGAGCAGGACTAGCGTGAACGTAGTTTCAAATTGGGGTTTTAAATCAGGGGTTTTAAACGGGGTTTTAAATTTGTATTTAAAAGTTTTAGGCCATCAATTGAATTAATTTTCTATTCTTTTTGCTGTTTTATATGTATTATATATTTTCTGTTGTTTTATTGGCTGTGAACCGCCCTGAGTCCTTCGGGAGATGGGCGGTAATCAAATATAAATAATAATAATAATAATAATAATAATAATAATAATAATAATAATAATAATAATAATAATAATAATAATAATAATAATAATAAATACAGTGGCAATAATGAGAGATCATTTTGTCTGTTCATTCCTTGTGTCCCTTGAGAAGAACTCAATAATTTTTCAGTTTCTATACGCAAAAGCATATGATAAAATATTTTTGTCACTTTGTTTTGGAATGTTAGCTCAGCTAATACATAGCCATTAGACATACTGTACACTAGAGCAGCTTCACATCATATTTTGCAAGACTTCATTGTTGCCAATGTATTTTAATACCCAGCCTTATTTTTAAGGCACTTCTTATTGATCTACATCAATAGCATGGGGTTGGCAATTAATTTTCCTAAGGGGCATGTGAGAAACAGGGATTGTTGTGGAGAGCTGTCACGGCTGCCCTGCCCCCAGCACTGCCGCCACCTTGCCCCCAATATCTGACGCTGCGCTGATGCCCCATCTTCCATTGACACAACTCAGCCCCCTCTGCTGACATCACACCAATGCCCCCCACACTGCTGCTGATGCCATGCCCTGGTGCTGCCAATGTCCTTCCCCTCCACACCCCAATGCCACAGGCTGGACTGGGACTCCCACAGGCAAGATGTGGCCCACGGGCTGTAAAATGCCCAGGTCTGATCTATAGGAACATTTGCTAAACAATCAGTACTCAAAAATGTTATCCCCATATGCCCAGCCCAATTAGGGATATTTTTCATAGCTTTCCATGAGGATCTCAACCAATTTAAAGGGAACTTGAGTTTATCTTTTTGTTTTCATCCCACCTAGCCTGTGATGGAGTTTAAGGAATATCACCCCCCCCCCAAAAAAAAGGGAAACTTTTTTTTAAAGGAAGCTTTTACCAAACTTGTATATTAAGTTACATAATCTCTATTTTTTAAATGCCAGAACCCTATCGTTACTTATCACCGATGCCTAAAACTGAGGGAAAAGATAACATAAAATGATTTCCTTTAAATTGAATGTAATGTTTACACTTACCTTGCTTTATATGTCTAAAGCAGGGTTTTTTTCCTTCAAAATTTTAGTATAATAGAAATCTGGAACCCCTTCTCAAAAAATTTACTTTAAGAACTCAACTCAACCAGCACAGCTCACAGAGAGAAGCAGAGCTGAACAATTAATCAATGGAACAGCTTGCCATCAGAAGATGTGGGTACCCCATCACTGGAGGTTTTAAAGAAGAGATTGGACAACCATTTGTCTGAAATGATATAGGGTTTCCTGCTTGAGCAGGGGGTTGGACTGGAAGACCCACAAGGTCCCTTCCAACTCTGTTATGATATTTATTTTTCTCCACCCCTTGCAGTAGAATGCATCTCAGAAACATGGAAGGATTTAGCCTAAACACAAACATCCCCTGGACAGGATGGGGCTGCTGAATGCCAACTAACAAACCCCTCCCTTGCAATTACACATCAGAAAAATCACCATGGATGCCTCTTGCATTTGAATGAATTTTTTATTTCTTTCTGAAGCTAACCCCTCATTGAAAATCCTGTTGTAGAGGGACTTCTGGTGGTGATATCAGTGTGAACGGAGCAAGGGAATGGAGCTCCATTCCTGAAGCCCGAATTTTCCAGCCAGGAAGCCTAAAATAGGCAGAGAGATTGATACAAAAAAGGGGGATCTTCGAGGACATTGGGGAGAAAGGCAATTTCGAAGGTTCAGGAGAAACCTCTTGATTCCAGCAGGGAAGAAACCAGCCTCTTTGGCTGGGCCAAAGCTCTGACATCCGAGGAGTAGGAAGTGAAGATCGAGAAAACAACATAACTGCAATCGGTAGGAGAGAAAACCCCCAAAAGGAGGTACAACTATATTGTTGAATGGTGGAACTGAAATATTGAGATTCTAAAACTAGAGGCAGGAATACTGCCAATAAATGCAGTGACTAGGAGGACAGAGAGGAGCAAAGGAAATAAACTGACAAGCAGTGACAGTGCAAAAAGGAGAAGTAACAGATGAAAAGAAGAAATAAACTCCAGCTGGATACATCTTTACGACTGAGTGAATTGGTGACTATAAACTCTATACATCTATCTCTTTATTGTTAATAGTACTGTGAAACTTACGGAAGACTTTAAGGATTGAAAAGATTTGATATAGTTAACTGTGGAATTTGAGCGGCGATTCAGGACATGGTGGATTTAATGGCTGTTTAGAAGGAATAGAACCGGAAAACAACAAGACTGGTGATTGCTAATTAAGACTGTTGGATATTTTGGATTTTTTGGATACTGAAAAAAACTTTACAATTGGATAGAACTAAAGAGGAGGCTAAAGGACGGAAGGGATAAAAAAAAAGGGACCTACAGAGGATGATTCAAGTCTGAGTGAATATTACACAGACTTAATAAAAAAAATACAAGGGACTTCACTTTGTGGAATATAAAAACTTAAAGAAACAAATTCAATTGTGAGAGATGAAATAAATGTTCAACTAAAAGTAATCAAGATAAATTTGTGGAATATATAAATTAATAAGTCTATAAAGTTTTGTATGGTTAAGTAATTATTGATATATATTTGAATGCTGATATTTGGAAATTAACTCTGAGTAATGTAGATTAGCTATAAGCAATAAAAGATAAGAAATATACTATATCTATATCTATATCAAGAAGTTTACACTCACAGTAAAATATATATATTTATATAATAATACATTTGTAATTAGACATACATCTATATTTATTATTATATTATTAAGTAATAAATGTATAAATTTCTTTTTTCTTTTGCATCTTTATTTATAAGTAAAGCTATACATAGTCTTAAGTATAGAAAATAAAGATTTAAAAAATATAGTAAAATATATACTCTTTTAGACTTACAGATCTATAGCTATATTCGCAGTGATATTTATATCTATATTTAGGAAATTAATAGTAACATTGTATGGATTACACTTAAAAACTATATAATGGTGGAGATTTGAAGAAAAGAAACATCTTTATAGCTAATACGTTTCATATCTCCAGAACTAACATTTTATATATTTTGGAAAAATTTACTTCGGATAGGAAAAATGACAAGCACAAGCACAACAACGGTAACCCAAATAAGTAAGAAAATGGCCCCAAATCCTACATCTACTACATCTTCACCAGCACATCAATGTTCAATAGAAAGTATGCTTGGAACAGATAAAACAGGCTCAAGATCAGTTATACAAAGCATCCAAACCATGTTACTTATGATACAAGAGGCAATGACTAAAATACAGGAATCATGAAGAGACAAAAAAGAATCACGAAGACCTTAAATCCAACATGGGAGAAATGAAAGAAGATATTTAAAAAAAAAGGATGATAAAATAGGAAAAATTCAACAAAGCATCTTCAAAAATGAACAAAAGATCCAAACAGTAGAGTCAAAAATGGAACAAACAGATAAGAAAATAGAAACATTGGAACAAAAATATATGACAACTAATAGAGACTTAGAAGAATCAATAGTATTTCTGGAGATGGAGAAAGCATCCTTCTACCTCAGATTTCAAATCATTATGGAAAATAAAGAAGACGACTTAGGGGAGATTATGTGGAAAATCTTAGTAGAGGCAGTACAAAGAGACAAACAAGACATATGGAGAGGCATTGATGAAGTGTAGTACACACAAATTATGCACACAGGCACAAGCTGCCGAAAGAAGTACACGTTAAATTCACAAAAATAAAAAGATAAAAAAGATAAAAGATGAAACATATAAAAAATGGGGGAAGAATTGATATTATATAAAGTAAAGAAAATAATAACCCTTAAACAAATCCTGACACAAATGAGAAAAAATCATCAATTCCTGATGTTCTGATGGTTAATACAAGAAGGTATCCTGACCTCCTGGCAGGAGAAAAAATTCAAGATAGATACACAAGATAAGGCTCAAGAATTTTTTGAATATCATTTTGCATTAGAAGAAGAACAAGAGAGTAGAGATGAAGTTGAGATCAAGAGCCAGAAGAATACCAAACAGAGGAGAATAATGGGGAACAAGAAGAAAAGAGGAAACAGGAAAAGGAATGAATAGAGAGAGAAGGAGCAAGAAGAAAAATACAAAGAGAAACAAGAAATACAAGAAGATTAAGAACAACGAATAAATAAGAAAGAATATGGAGGAAGAAATAAAAATGATCTCAATAAATATAAATGATCTAAATTCACCAGCTAAGAGAACTCAGATATTCATGCAACTACAAAAATTTGATATGGACATTATAAATTTACAGGAAGTACACATCAAGAAACAGCACAGAAAGTTATTAGAATACCCAAGAATAGGTGAACTTTACACATCAGTAACACACACACATACAAAAGGGGACTTGCAGTTTATATATAAAAAACAACTAAAATCAGAACAAATATACACAGATGAGGACGGAAGAATTTTAATGATTGAAATAGAAACAGAACAAAAAAACAAAAAACAATTAAAAGATAAAATGGGCAACCAAACGACTAAAAAAATAAAATACTTAGGAGTATGGTTAACAAATAAAGGTTTGTTGATTAAAGAAGATAACTATAATAAATTAATACTACCGATAAAGAAAGATTTGGAAATTTGGAGAAAATTACAATTATCCCTCTTAGGAAAAATAGCATCGATCAAAATGAACATTTTACCATGAATATTATTCTTGTTTCAAGTAGTACCTATAAAATTAGGGAAAAAATTCTTTAAAGAGCTAAATAAATTAATAGTGAACTATATTTGGAGGGAAAAAATCAAGAATTAAAATACAATCATTACAAGATAGTAGAGAAAGAGGAGGCTTTGGACTTCCAGATTGGGAAACTTACTACAAAGCAACAACATTTATTTGGATCAAAGACTGCTTGGAATTGAGAAATAAAAGAATCCTGACATTAGAGGGGCATGATTTACAGAGAGGGTGGCATACTTTTTTATGGGAAGGAAAAAATAGACAACACAGTTACTTTCAGAGACACTTAATTAGAGATGCATTACTACAAACATGGCAAGGGATAAAAAAAGAATCATTACGATAAAATTCCAGAATGGTTATCCACAATGGAGGTGCTAATTTATCCGAATGTACTGGACATTGCCAAAATTAAAAGATACAAGGATTTACTAAATAGTCAAGGTGAATTGAAAACAAGGCAAGAATTAAAAGAACAGGGTACAGACATTGATTGGTGTCCTTACATGCAAATACAATCTAGATATAATACAGATTCTAGACAATATGGATTCCAAAGAGAAATATATGAATTAGATAAAATTCTTCAATGCACAAAAGATAAATTGATAAAAAAATATAATTATTTGTTAAGATATAAAATAGAAGAGAAAGTAGTTAAAAAAAATATGATAATTTGGGCAAAAATTTTTGGATGTAACATTAAATTGGATAAATGGGAGAAATTATGGAATAAAAATTATAAACTGACAATGTCTGTATCCTATAAAGAAAATGTGTACAAAATGTTCTATGGGTGACATTTGCCACCAGCAAGACTGGCTAAGATGTTTCCCAATACCTCATCTTTATGCTGGAAATACAAACAACAAAGGGGAACGTACTACCACATGTGGTGGACGTTCCCCAAGGCAAAACAGTATTGGAGTAAAATTAGATTACAATTAGAAGAGATAACCAAACAACATCTATTTATTTTTTTATTTTTTATTTTTTTATTTGCATTTACATCCCGCCCTTCTCCGAAGACTCAGGGTGGCTTACACTATGTTAGCAATAGTCTTCATCCATTTGTATATTATATACAAAGTCAACTTATTGCCCCCAACAATCTGGGTCCTCATTTTACCTACCTTATAAAGGATGGAAGGCTGAGTCAACCTTGGGCCTGGTGGGACTTGAACCTGCAGTAATTGCAAGCAGCTGTGTTAATAACAGACTGTCTTAGCAGTCTGAGCTACCAGAAATGAAGCCAGAAATATTTTTATTAGGAATAGTCCCAGGGACTTATGAAAAAAAATTCAATATTTAATTATTCATATTATCTCACAGCAGCAAGAATAATATAGGCATAGAATTGGAGAAACAATAATATACCAACTGAAGATAATTTGATTAGATAAGTTTTGGAATGTGCAGAAATGGACAAACTTACAAAGGAGATACAAGAAAAAGAGGAAACAGAAAAAATGCAGGTTGTAGAAATGAAATTGTGTATACTGTTATTTATATGTATATACGTAAGTAAATCAATATTAGAATGATATGTATAAAGGATACAGTGAAATAAGGAAGAAAAAATGGATAAGTAAGAAATGTTTTACCGATGTGAAATTGTTGAAAAGAAAAAATTGTTAAAAGATTCTTTTTTGTTTTTAAAAAAATGTTTAATAATTTTTTTTTAAAAAAAGAAAATCCTGTTGTAGAATAACAATTTTGGCTTTGCAACTAGTCATATCCACAACAAATTTTAAAAGCAATTTATAGCTTTTCCTGTGTTATCACCAGAAACGCTTCCTTTGCTCTAGATTAGAGCTGAGTTAGCACTAACACTACAAGCAGTCCTTGATTTATGACCATTTATTTAATGAGCATTTGAAGTTATGATGGTTCAGAAAAAAGGACTTATGACCATTTTTCACACTCATGACTGTTGCAGCATCCCCACAAGCACGTGAACAACATTTGGGTGTTTGGCAGCTAGCATGTATTTATGATGGTTGCTGCATCCTGGGATTATGTCACTGTCGTTTGTGGGCATCCCAGCTGGTGTTTGATAAGTAGTCACTGGGAAAGCCAGATTTGCTTAATGATTGTGTGATTTAAAAGCTGCAGCAAAAAAGGCATACCATTGGATTAATAATTGTACAGGTAATCCCTGGGTTATGAGCATTCCCTTAGCAAACGTTCGAAGCTATGCGATAAGTGCCCCATTGTGTTTACAAACAAGTTTCCTTCGGGGCCTTCTTTCTCACCACTGAACTGCTTGAGGAAGGCTTTGGCGATGAAAAAGGAAGAAGCAGACAAAGAAACAGGCTGGAGAGGAGAAAGATTTATTTATTTTATTTATTTAGTTTGTCACAACAGTATATATAAGCATAAGCATGAAGTAACTATATAGTATATAAGCATATATATGAGTATAAGTATGAAATAACTATATGAATTGGATATAATGAAAGGAAACAGTAGGACAGGAATGGTAGGCACATTTGTGCTCTTATGCACGCCCCTTAAAGACCTCTTAGGAATGGGGTGAGGTCAACAGTAGATAGTTTTTGGTTAAAGCTTTGGGGATTTTGAATAGATACCACAGAATCTGGTAGTGTGTTCCAAGCATTAATAACTTTGTTACAGAAGTCATATTTTCTGCAATCAAGTTTGAAGCAGTTAACATTAAGTTTAAATCTATTGTTTCCTCTTGTATTGTTGTGATTGAAGCTGAAGTAATCCTCAACAGGAAGGACTTTGCAATAGATGATTCTATGAGTTAAACGTAGGTCCTGTTGAAGGCAGCAGAGTTCTAAGCTTTCTAAACCCAAGATTTCATGTCTGGTGGTATAAGGTATTTTGTTATATTCAGAGGAGTAGAGAACTCTTCTTGTAAAACTCTGCACCAAGTGGAAGATCCAACAGGTTCCTAACAAACCTAGCAGACAACTTTGTTTCCCAAAAAATAGAGAAGGCGACAAGGGGATCAGCCATATTGGACTTAATTCTCACTAACAGAGATGAAATGATAGAAGGTGTTGAAGCTACAGGAACCTTGGGGGCAAGTGACCACGCAATATTGGAATTCGACATTAAGCAAATACAAGTAGTAGAACAAAGTCAAACTAGAGTCTTGGACTTTAAGAGAGCTAATTTCAATAAACTTAGAGAGAGCTTGAGAAGGATTCAATGGATGACAATCCTCAGAGGGAAAACGACTCAAGAAGCTTGGGAAATTTTGAAAAGTGAGATTATAAAAGCACAGTCTAACACAATACCAATGAAGAAGAAAAATAATAGATCTCAAAAGAAACCAGCATGGATGCATAAAGAACTATCTGACAAATTGAAAGACAAAAAGGACAAATATAAAAAGTGGAAAGAGGGGCAAATAACTAAGGCAGAATATCAGCAAATAGCCCGAGCCTGTAAAGATGAAGTGAGGAAAGCTAAGGCTCACAATGAACAAAGGCTAGCAACAAAAGTAAAAAATAACAAAAAAAGCTTCTTCCAACATGTTAAAAACAAGAAAAAAGTCAAGGAAACAATTGGCCCATTGCTGGGAGAAAGTGGCAAGAAGATGACAAGCAACAGGGAGAAAGCAGATCTACTTAACTCATATTTTGCATCTGTCTTTACACAAAAGGAAAAAACAATCCAACCTATCAAAAACAGCACTACAAAAAACAGATTAGAAACACAAGTTAAAATAGGAAAGAAAATGGTAAGTGAACACCTGTCTACCCTAGACGAGTTCAAATCACCAGGACTGGATGGATTACACCCCAAGGTTCTGAAGGAACTGGCAGACGTGATCTCAGAACCACTGAACTATATCTTTCAAAGATCCTGGAGCACAGGGGAGCTGCCAGAGGACTGGAAAAGAGCTGATGTAGTTCCCATCTTCAAAAAGGGAAAAAAAAAACAGATCCAGAAAACTACAGACCTATCAGCCTGACCTCAATACCGGGGAAGATTCTGGAAAAGATAATCAAGCAACGAATCACTGAATACCTAGAAGCAAACAAAGTAATAACCAAAAGCCAACATGGGTTTATCAAAAACAGATCATGCCAGACTAATCTTATCGCATTCTTTGACAAAATGACAAAATTAGTAGACCAGAGGAATGCTGTCGATATAATTTACTTGGACTTCAGTAAAGCATAAAGTAGACCATAACCTACTACTAGATAAAGTAGAAAAATGTGGGTTAGACAGCACCACCACCAGATGGATTCGTAACTGGCTGACTAACCTTACTCAATGTATAGTCCTCAACGGAACTACATCCACATGGAGGGAAGTATGCAGTGGAGTACCCCAAGGCTCTGTTTTAGGCCCAGTACTCTTCAACATCTTCATCAATGACTTGGACGAGGGGATAGATGGGGAACTCATCAAATTTGCAGATGACACCAAGCTGGCAGGAATAGCCAACACTCCAGAAGATAGGCTCAAGTTACAGAAAGATCTTGACAGACTTGAACATTGGGCGCTATCTAACAAAATGAAATTCAACAGTGAAAAAAGTAAGGTTCTACATTTAGGCAAAAAAAAAATGCACCGGTACCGTATATGTGGTACCTTGCTCAATAGTAGTACCTGTGAGAGGGATCTTGGAGTCCTAGTGGATAACCATTTAGATATGAGCCAGCAGTGTGCAGCAGCTGTTAAAAAAGC